>NC_059215.1:9449032-9664032 GCF_020615455.1 Coregonus clupeaformis | reverse complement strand
TCACTCATCAGGGAAACTGTCCCAACACAAACACAGACAGACACCTTATCAGAACACATACACAAACAATGTCTTAAGCCTATCTAGACAAACACACACCATGAGTTATCAGGACGAACACACAATGTTTAATCAGAGCCCACAGCTGCAGTGGGAGCAGCTGATTGGTTCCCCTGAGAGTTAAGTCAATCTGAGCTGTTGTCCAGGTTGATATGGTGGAGCAGCACCCATCCAACTGGTGTTTGTTTACCCTGGCTCATCTGTGGACAGACAGAAATCTGCCATGACAGACAGGGAGAGAGAGAGGGGGAGAGGGGGAGAGGGGGAGAGACAAGGGACTCCCAAGAGTGGTAGAGAAAGGCATTTGCAACATTCAGTAGTTTGGAGGTGTATAAATAAACTCTTATTACTGCTACTCAAGCAATACATGACAGACAAATTCATTACTGTTCTTGAAAGCATTTCCATGTGAAATGAATGTTCAATGCAGCTTTGCTTTACATGCTGTCCTGTGTTGCAGTTGCAGAGGAAGAGGCACATAGGGAATGACATCGTGGCCATAGTGTTCCAGGAGGAGAGCACACCCTTCGTACCAGATATGATTGCCTCCAACTTCCTCCATTCCTATATAGTGGTGCAGGTGGAGAACGCCTGCACTGACAATGTACTGTACAAGGTGCTAGAGCACTCCCTGATCTTCACTAAACTAGCCAACCAACATCATACCAAACATACAATACTGTGACCATTGATCATTCATGGCCCATTCGATTGTCATCTGTTAGGTGTCAGTAACAGCGAGAGATGACGTACCGTTCTTTGGACCACCCCTGCCAGACCCGGCCATCTTTAGAAAAGTAAGTTGGCACAACTACAATCCCAACTCCTTAGAACACCGGTCAGCTACAGTGTTTTCTCTCTCCTCTCTCATTTGTCTGTCACTCATTCCATTTCTCTTTTATCCCAGGGTCCAGAATTCCAGGAGTTCCTCTTCACGAAGCTCATCAATGCTGAGTATGCCTGCTATAAAGCTGAGAAATTTGCCAAACTGAAGGTGAGTTATTCAAAGGACTGTTCAGGAGCCAACTAAGGGACTCAAGCCAGCATCCTTGGCAGACAGTGTTGCCAGCCTATCATTACGTATTAACTGTCTTGCTGTGTGTGTGTCACCTGTATGTGTTATCAGGAGCGTACACGGTCAGCTTTGCTGGAGACATTGTATGAGGAGTTGCACATCAACAGCCAGGCCATGATGGGTCTGGGAAGAGACGAGGACAAGATGGAGAACGGGTCCGGAGGAGGGGGCTTCTTTGAGACCTTTAAGGTAACCAGGCACGGCTGGGAAAACGATTGGGGTAATAAGCTTAGTATGCACTGACTAATATGTTTTTACACATGATCACTTGTTCCTGAATATGTAACAGTTCTAAAGTTATACATGCTCATAAAACTAAAACAGAGGACCTTTTCCATCTTAGAGTGACACAGTTCTTTACACTGCACTATTTCTCTGTTGTTCCCCCAGGTTGTACAGATTGTTGTCTGTCTGGGGGTTTCCAATAATGTCCTTATCCATAATACAGGACACTGGCATCAACTACTTGAGCAGTCTCCATTAGTCTGTCTGGGGAGCATCCCTGTCTCTGTGCTCTGCTGCTCTGTCAAATGGCTCACCAGCTTCTCAATGTCAAGCTTTGTGTGTTGTGGTGTGTTGTGTTGTGTTCTGTCTGCAGCAGGCTACCATGTGTTTGTGACATACATTAGCTGGCTTTATTTCCTGCTCTGTTTCACCCTTCCAGATACATACAATACTAGTTATGAACGTGGACATACAGCCATGTACCTCTCTCTATCTCTGTTTCTCTGTCCCTCCAGTCAGGTCTCTTCTACCGGGGTATTCTGGGTTCATGGGTTTTGGATGCTCTCCAACTGGTGTTTACTGTGGACGTAAGCAGGCAGACATTTCCCTCACTGCTCTACAAACTCCCCTTCTCTTCCCACCCACCAATACTGACTCAGCCCCTGAGTCCCCTTGGGCGCTACAAGCTTAGTGTTTCTCCCTGCGTCTACTTTAGTGTCGGATGGGAACTAACTAGGTCCTGCTATCTCCTAGTGTCAGTGTCGTTCTCCTTGCTTCTTTCTGTAGCTTGCCCAGTGGTTGGGTTTAGAGTCAGTACCAGTTTAGTACTTGTCTTTCTCTCTCTGTCTGAGGTGGTTAGTTAGGGTTAGAGTCAGTGCTAGACCAAGCTCAACGTGTCTCCTCCTCGTCTGTCTCTGTAGCGAGTGATCAGCAGCAGAAGCCAGTCTATGGACACCATGGGTCTCAATTTCAAGAAGCCACACACTGTCTCCACTAGTCTCAGTGGCAACTTTACCCACAACCCACCTGAGAGCCCCAAAGGGATAGTAAGTACACTACAGTAACAGTACCACAGGCTGCTCTGGGCTTGAGTAAGGTGAGCGATGCTCCCTCTCCCTTCCCTGAGAAACCCTTGATAGAGCCCAGCCCCCTCACATGCCTGTCTAACTCAACTCACTAACCTCTAAAACATTAAACACACCGAGAATCTCACTGCCGACAGACTGCCGATAGGTACTTATCACAGTGGAAGGCTGTTCCTTCTCTTGCTAGAACAAAAGCGGTACCTACTGCGTGCCAACCTGGTAGCGACGAACCTACCGATTCTACTTGTAGAATTGCAATGATCGTCAGTGGCCAACAACTTGACTTTGAGCCAATCAGAGAGCACGAACTCCAACGTGCGGGAGCCAACAACAAAAAAATGAAAAAAGAGGGCCTTTTCTCCGTACATCCACGGATGACCAGTCACACGTCATAGCAATGTAGGCTATGGGATGGTAGCTAGCTAAGTACACAGACGCAATGCACACAACACTAAATACTTCCTCCAAGCTAGCTAACCACGGTAGCTAGTATTGACATTATAATTGAATCACAGTGGATTAGCTAGTATCCATGAGCTATGTTCTGCTAGCTAGTGAACATGCTAACGTTAGTTAGCTAGCTGAACATTTGGCAATGGGCTGGCACTGGCAGTATGGGATTATGGAGAGTGGATTAAATTGTTTCTTCGCCTTGCTATGTACAGTGGCTTGCGAAAGTTTTCACCCCCCTTGGCATTTTTCCTATTTTGTTGCCTTACAACCTGGAATTAAAATGGATTTTTTGGGGGCTTGTATCATTTGATTTACACAACATGCCTACCACTTTGAAGATGCAAAATATGTTTTATTGTGAAACAAACAAGAAATAAGACAAAAAAACAGAAAACTTGAGCATGCATAACTATTCACCCCTCCAAAGTCAATACTTTGTGGAGACACCTTTTGCAGCAATTACAGCTACAAGTCTCTTGGGGTATGTCTCTATAAGCTTGGCACATCTAGTCACTGGGATTTTTGCCCATTCTTCAAGGCAAAACTGTTCCAGCTCCTGAAAGTTGGATGGGTTCCGTTGGTGAACAGCAATCTTTAAGTCATACCACAGATTCTCAGTTGGATTGAGGTCTGGGCTTTGACTAGGCCATTCCATGTCAAGGCGTCAGTGAAATGCGGTAGGCGAAGTCAGGCGCAGGACACAGAGCTAATCAAAAGGCGTAATTTACTCGTGGGTAAAAGAATGAACAACAACCTCCACGCAGGGAGGGAACAAACCCGCATACTAACGTCAACCAAAACATGAACAAACACGCACAACACAAAGTGTGAGACAGAGGGTTAAATAGGGAAGACATAACTACATGATGGGAAACAGGTGTGACCAATTAAGACAAAACAAGTCGAACATAGATACATGGATTGGTAGCAGCTAGTACTCCGGTGACGACAAACGCCGAAGCCTGCCCGAGCAAGGAGGAGGGGCAGCCTCAGCTGAATCCGTGACAGTACCCCACCCCCCCCCACCCCCCTTGACGCGCGGCTCCAGCCGTGCGCCGACCCCGGCCTCGGAGACGGCCAGGAGGACGCGGAGCAGGGCGGTTCGGATGACTCTGGTGGAAATCCCTCAACATGGAGGGATCGAGGATGTCCCTCCTAGGGACCCAGCACCGTTCCTCCAGACCGTACCCCTCCCACTCCACGAGATACTGCAGGCCCCCCACCCGACGCCTCGAATCCAAGATGGAACGGACCGAGTACGCCGGAGCCCCCTCGATGTCCAGTGGGGGCGGAGGAACATCCTGTACCTCAGACTCCTGGAGTGGACCAGCTACTACCGGCCTGAGGAGAGACACATGGAACGAGGGGTTAATACGGTAATTAATAGGAAGCTGTAACCTATAACAAACCTCGTTCAATCTCCTCAGGACTTTAAATGGCCCCACAAACCGCCGACCCAGCTTCCGGCAGGGCAGGCGAAGGGGCAGGTTTCGGGTCGAGAGCCACTGCGGTGGCGATCGGCTCTCGCCTTTTGTAGCCTGATTGGCCACTGCAGGTGTACATGAGCAGCGTTCCAGGTCTCTTCCGAGCACCGAAACCACTCATCTACCACAGGAGCCTCGATCTGGCTCTGATGCCAAGATGCCAGGACCGGCTGATAACCTAACACACACTGGAAAGGCGTAAGGTTAGTAGAGGAGTGGTGGAGTGAGTTTTTGGCTATCTCTGCCCAGGGGACATAACCTGACCACTCCCCCTGCTGGTCCTGGCAATAGGACCTCAGAAACCTACTCACATCCTGGTTAACTCTCTCCACCTACCCATTACTCTAGGGGTGAAAACCGGAGGTAAGGCTAATCGAGACCCCCAGACGTTCCATGAATGCCCTCCAGACCCTTGAGGTGAACTGGGGACCCCAATCCGACACAATATCCTCAGGTACCCCGTAGTGCCGGAAGACGTGTGTAAACAGGGCCTCAGCAGTTTGTAGGGCTGTAGGGAGACCTGGCATGGGAATGAGACGGCAGGACTTAGAAAACCGATCCACAACGACCAGGATCGTGGTGTTCCCTTGTGAGGGGGGAAGGTCCGTCACAAAATCCACCGATAGGTGGGACCACGGCCGTTGTGGAACAGGTAGGGGTTGTAATTTCCCTCTTGGCAGGTGTCTAGGTGCCTTACACTGGGCGCACACCGAGCAGGAGGAAACATAAACTCTCACGTCCTTGGCTAAAGTGGGCCACCAGTACTTCCCACTAAGACAGTGCACTGTCCGACCGATGCCAGGATGACCAGAGGAGGGTGACGTGTGAACCCAATAGATCAATCGATCACGAACCTCGAGCGGCACGTACACCCGACCCTCTGGACACTGGGGGGGGAGTGGGCTCGGTACGTAATGCCCGCTCGATGTCCGCGTCAACCTCCCACACTAACGGTGCCACCAGACACAACGCCAGAAGTATGGGAGTGGGCTCAATGGACCTCTCCTCTGTGTCATACAGTCGGGACAGGGCGTCTGCCTTAGCGTTCTGGGAACCTGGTCTGTAAGTGAGAGTAAACACAAAACGAGTGAAGAACATGGCCCACCTTGCCTGACGAGGGTTCAGCCTCCTCGCCGCCCGGATGTACTCCAGATTACGATGGTCAGTCAAAATGAGAAAAGGGTATTTAGCCCCCTCAAGCCAATGCCTCCACACTTTCAGAGCTTTAACCACAGCTAACAGCTCCCGGTCCCCCACATCATAGTTGCGCTCCGCCGGGCTGAGCTTCTTAGAAAAGAAAGCACAGGGGCGGAGTTTTGGTGGCGTACCCAAGCACTGAGACAGTACAGCTCCAATCCCAGCCTCGGACGCGTCCACCTAAACCTGGAATGCCAAGGAAGGATCTTGATGAGCCAGCACCGGAGCCGAAGTAAACAGGTCCTTCAGATTCCCAAAAGCCCTGTCCGCCTCAGCTGACCACTGTAGACGCACCGGTTCTCCCTTTAGCAAGGAGGTAATGGGAGCCGCTACCTGACCAAAGCCCCGGATAAACCTCCGGTAGTAATTGGCAAAACCCAAGAATCGCTGCACCTCCTTCACCGTGGTTGGAGTCGGCCAATTACGCACAGCCGAAATGCGGTCAATCTCCATCTCCACTCCTGACGCTGACAGGCGGTGTCCTAGGAAGGAGATGGATTCCTGGAAGAACTGAAATTGTTCCGCTTTCACATACAGGTCATGCTCCAACAGTCGACCAAGCACCTGACGCACCAGGGACACATGCTTGGCCCATGTAGCGGAGTATATGAGAATGTCATCAATATACACCACTACACCCTGTCCATGCAGGTCCCTGAAAATCTCATCAACAAAAGATTGGAAGACTGAAGGAGCATTCATCAAACCGTATGGCATGACGAGGTACTCATAGTGCCCCGAGGTGGTACTAAATGCAGTCTTCCACTCATCTCCCTCCCGGATACGCACCAGGTTGTACGCGCTCCTGAGATCCAATTTTGTGAAGAAGCGCACCCTGTGCAATGACTCCATCATGCTCGCAATCAGAGGTAATGGATAGCTGTATTTTACAGTGATCTGATTTAGACCACGGTAGTCAATGCACGGGCGTAAGCCACCATCCTTCTTCTTCACAAAAAATAAACTTGATGACACAGGGGAAGTGGACGGCCGAATGTATCCTTGTCTCAGAGATTCGGTGACATATGTTTCCATAGCCGCTGTCTCTTCCTGTGACAGAGGATACACGTGACTCCGGGGAAGCGCAGCGCCTACCTGGAGGTTTATCGCACAATCCCCCTGTCGATGGGGTGGTAATTGAGTCGCCTTTTTACAGAAGGCGAGAGCCAAATCGGCATATTCAGGCGGAATGTGCATGGTGGGAACCTGGTTTGGACTTTCCACCGTAGTTGCCCCTACGGAAACACCTACACACCTCCCCAAGCACTGACTTGACCATCCCTTGAGAGCCCTCTGTTGCCATGAAATAGTGGGGTCATGAGAAGTTAACCAGGGAAGCCCCAACACCACTGGAAACGCAGGAGAATCAATCAGATATAGACTACTTATTTCCTCATGCCCCTCCTGTGTCTTCATCCAGAGTGGCGCTGTGACCTCCCTAATCGGACCTGACCCTAAAGGGCAACTATCTAGGGCATGTATAGGGAAGGGCACATCAACTGGCACAATAGGAATCCCTAACCTACGGGTAAACTGACGATCAATAAAGTTCCCAGTTGCGCCTGTATCTACTAGCGCCTTATGCTGGGAATGAGAAGAAAACTCGGGAAATACAACATTTATACACATATGCGCAACAGGGAGCTCTGGGTGAGTTGGGTGCCTACTCACCTGAAACGGTTCACCAGTGCGCTACCTACTGCCTCGACTCCTTGAAGGCCCTCCCCAGCACCGACCAGCAGTGTGTCCTCTGCGGCCACAGTTGGTGCAGGGGACGGCCCCTCTACCGGTCTCCCTCATAGCAGCACCTCCGAGCTCCATAGGGGTAGGGTCAGAGGTGCTGGGGGATGGAATGGATGGCGGACGTCCGCGGGTGGCCAACAGGTTATCCAGTCGGATTGACATATCCACCAGTTGGTCCAGGTTTAGGTTGGTGTCCCTGCAGGCCAATTCCCGACGAACGTCCTCCCTTAAGCTGCAACGGTAGTGGTCGACGAGGGCCCTATCATTCCATCCTGCGCTGGCAGCCAGAGTCCGAAAGTCCAGTGCAAATTCCTGCGCGCTCCTCTTCCCCTGTCTGAGGTGGAATAGACGTTCACCCGCCACTCTCCCCTCTCGTGGATGATCGAATACCGCCCTATAGCGGCGGGTAAACTCTGCATAGCTTACAGTTGCGGCGTCTATTCCCCCCCACTCGGCATTGGCCCACTCCAGCGCTTTACCGGACAGACAGGAGATGAGGGCGGACACACTCTCTTATACCGAGGGAGCCGGGTGGATGGTTGCCAGGTAGAACTCTACCTGGAGCAGAAAACCCTGACACCCGGCAGCTGTACCGTCATAAGCCCTCGGGAGCGAGAGCCGAATCCCACTGGACCCAGATGGTGAAGAGATGGACATCGGGGTAGGTGGTGGTGTAATTGGAGGAGGTATAGGGATACCTCCTCTCTCCCATCGCTCCATAGTATTAACTACTTGTTCCATAGCGGTGCCGAGAGCCTGGATCATGGCCGCTTGTTGTTGGACACGTTCCTCCATCGATCCGGCTGGCATAGCTGTACCTGCTGACTCCATGTTATGGTGCGTGTTTCTGTCAAGGCGTCAGTGAAATGCGGTAGGCGAAGTCAGGCGCAGGACACAGAGCTAATCAAAAGGCGTACTTTTCTTGTGGGTAAAAGAATGAACAACAACCTCCACGCAGGGAGGGAACAAACCCACACACTAACGACAACCAAAACATGAACAAACACGCACAACACAAAGTGTGAGACAGAGGGTTAAATAGGGAAGACATAACTACATGATGGGAAACAGGTGTGACCAATTAAGACAAAACAAGTCGAACATAGATACATGGATCGGTAGCAGCTAGTACTCCAGTGACGACGAACGCCGAAGCCTGCCCGAGCAAGGAGGAGGGGCAGCCTCGGCTGAATCCGTGACATTCCAAAACATTTACAGTAAATGTTTCCCCTTAAACCGCTCGAGTGTTGCTTTAGCAGTATGCTTAGGGTCATTGTCCTGCTGGAAGGTGAACCTCTGTCCCAGTCTCAAATCTCTGGAAGACTGAAACAGGTTTCCCTCAATAATTTCCCTGTATTTAGCGCCATCCATCATTCCTTCAATTCTGACCAGTTTCCCAGTCCCCGCCGATGAAAAACATCCCCACAGCATGATGCTGCCACCACCATTCTTCACTGTGGGGATGGTGTTCTAGGGGTGATGAGAGGTCTTGGGTTTGCGCCAGACATAACGTTTTCCTTGATGGCCAAAAAGCTCAATTTTAGTCTCATCTGACCAGAGTACCTTCTTCCATATGTTTGGGGAGTCTCCCACATGCATTTTGGCAAACACCAAACGTGTTTGCTTATTTTTTTCTTTAAGTAATGGCTTTTTTCTGGCCACTCTTCCGTAAAGCCCAGCTCTGTGGAGTGTACGGCTTAAAGTGGTCCTATGGACAGATACTCCAATCTCCGCTGTGGAGCTTTGCAGCTCCTTCAGGGTTATCTTTGGTCTCTTGGTTGCCTCTCTGATTAATGCCCTCCTTGCCTGGTCTGTGAGTTTTGGTGGGCGGCTCTCTCTTAGCAGGTTTGTTGTGGTGCCATATTCTTTCAATTTTTTTATAATGGATTTAATGGTGCTCCGTGGGACTGTGGTCCCAGCTCTCTTAATGCAAATTAATTACTTAAAAATCATACAATGTGATTTTCTGGATTTTTGTTTTAGATTCTGTCTCTCACAGTTGAAGTGTACCTATGATAAAAATTACAGACCTCTACATGCTTTGTAAGTAGGAAAACCTGCAAAATCGGCAGTGTATCAAATACTTGTTCTCCCCACTGTATACTGAGGTCAGGTCACTTAGATTGCACACAGGTGGACTTTATTTAACTAATTATGTGACTTCTGAAGGTAATTGGTTGCACCAGATCTTATTTAGGGGCTTCATAGAAAAGGGGGTGAATAACATATGCATGCACCACTTTTCCGTTATTAATTTTTTTGAATTTTTTGAAACAAGGTATTTTTTTAATTTCACTTCACCAATTTGGACTATTTTGTGTATGTCCATTACATAAAATAAAAATAAAATATCAATTTAAATTACAGGTTGTAATGCAGCAAAATAGGAAAAACGCCAAGGGGGATGAATACTTTTGCAAGGCACTGTAGTTATCTAGCTGTGGCCATCTGGCTAGCATCAACAAGGGCTTTCTACAAAATAACAACATTAGCGCAGATTGCTTGGAATCTAGACCATAAGCAATACACACGGATATGCATTGCCAAACAATGCTACTGCCACCTTCTGGTTTGGAGTATTTTAACAAGGCTGAGTCACTGACGACTTCCAAGGTCTTTGCTGTGTGAACACAAAAGAGATTGACTGCCAACACTCTGTTCAGATCTGCTAAGTACTGTCGGCAGGCAAACGTTTGACAATCCTACTGGAGTGTCTGAGCTTTAACACAATAGCCTTGCACATGATTAAACTTGGCCACTCACACAGCTAGAATTACTAGACAGTCACAAACCTTGCCTTTATATTTATAGCGGATGTGCTGAGTCATCTTGTTTTATCAAAGGTGTTTTTAACATTGAATGCAATTTAATATTGTTTTCATTATTACAATTCCACGCATATGCATTGCATCAGAATGGGTCCCTGCACTGTGTGCTCTGTGTACATGCCAACTCCAGCTCGTGCTTGATGTTTGCTTTGTGATGTTTAAATCAAGAACAAGCTTGTTTGTTATAAGAGTTCACAGGGAGTGCGTAGTGCGTACATGGTGCATAGTGCGTACATGGTGCGTAGTGCGTACATGGTGCATAGTGCGTACATGGCGAGTATTTTTTAGGCATTTGGAAGACAGATGGAATGATATGTCTGACACTCCAGTGGCAGAAGAGTTGCCCTTCTAAGTGATAAAAGCATGGTTCATGACTGTTTGAATGTTTCCTGCAAAAATATATTTGTCATGCTGTATGTTTGGGATGTATTATACCACTAAGATTGTTGATGAAACATAGGATATACATTTATATCAAATCTGAGAGGAACTTAATTTGGGAAGTCACAAGATCTTTCTCTATTAAGTCACCCCTTTGTCTAAGATGTCACATAAATAGAAAAGACTCAAAGAAAACATGTTGATTAAGCATGAAACAAATAACAAGTGCTTTGAACAATATTTGTAACCAACCTGTATGTGACTGTACTGGAGGCGTTCTTCTTGTTCATGACCATGTCTGCTGTGCTCTCTAACCCTGTAACATGTATGTGTACTTGTTTTCTGCTTTTCCTCTTCTTCTCCATGACTCCATCATCCTCTTCCTCACAGGCCCAATTCTATGGGCCATTTTTTCTCTCTGCTAAAGTGTCTCTCCCCATTTCACTGCCTCTGTTGCACCCGTGTTGCCCAAAGTCTCTCTCGCTCTGTCAATGTTTTATAACTGTGCTTTTATTTGTAACCTCCAGATATAACATGTGTTTTAAAGTATTTTGTTTTATTAACATAACTTGCTGCATGTAATCTCATGGTCTTTCTCTCTCTCCCTCTCCCTCTCCCTCTCTCTCTCTCTCTCTCTCTCTCTCTCTCTCTCTCTCTCTCTCTCTCTCTCTCTCTCTCTCTCTCCCTCTTCCTCTCCCTCTCTCCTCTCTCTCTCTCTCTCTCTCTCTCTCTCTCTCTCTCTCTCTCTCTCTCTCTCTCTCTCTCTCTCTCTCTCTGAATGACTCAGTCATTGCTTGTCCCAGGGAAAAGTCCCAGTAAATATGGACGTCGAGGCAGTGCCATAGGGATAGGAGCAGTAGAAGAGGTTCATATCTAATTCTAACTACTCCCTCCTTACTACTCTTCCTCTCTGTGTCTTATTTCTCTGCATGACTACACTGCATCGTGACAAACACTTTTCCTATGGTTGATCAGTGAACCAGAACTTTAGGATTCCAGGGCAACCACTCCATAAATGCAAAAGGACGACTCCTCGTTTATGAAATACTTGACTTTCTTAGCAGGAGATTGCATCTTTACAGTATTATACACATATTCTAAAGCTATAGTATTACTGAGACAAGTGAAATGACTTGCCTCTCTCAACTGTTTGAACTACATCACACACTGTACACTAGCCTTTGATCCATAGGACATCAGATATACTGTAGATACAACGCTAGCACAAATAACGTTTTGTATAAGTGCATAGAGACAGGTGGTCCGTTTAATGCCCTTAGCCCTCACTTAACTGGTCTTTGTTGTCTTGCATATTTCCTTGTTTTGTTGTTACGTTGTATTGTGTGTTCACCCTCTGTAGTCTCCACAAGCATATCTCTCAACATGCAAATCTTGTTTAGCTAATTCTCCATTTGTTTAAAACTATGAATATTCATGTTTAGAGAACATCCCCCCAAAAATAAAACATACATTCCTCTCAAGCTCTTTGAAGCTCACATTAGATACAAGCTATTTTTCAAGTCCTTATTTTGAGAGCTTACAAAGGGAGATTGAGTGAACAAAGCGTTCAGTCAGAAAGCACATTTTAGTGGTAAGCCCTGGAGCACTAGAACTCATCTTTTATCTCATGCTCTGCTCTCACTAGCCAAACGGAGTGGCATTGGGGCTTGTTGCTAAGCCTCTAAGTGCATATTCTAATGTTTTCTTATCTCTGTTAGCTACAACTCCAAGGCATAAGAATGGTTACTCTGTACGTAGCCTGATAATAATGATTCACTCTTACGCAAGATAGAACATCTTGTACTTTCCACAGAGATGGGTTGAATTGTCTCACGATTTATAGTGAATAATAATACAATACCTTGAAAGTCATGGCATTTTGAAAATACAAGTGATGATATACTGTGTATTATAAACTGGGTGGTTCGAGCCCTGAATGCTGATTGTCTGAAAGCTGTGGTATATCAGACCGTATACCATGGGTATGACAAAACATTTATTTTTACTGCTCTAATTACGTTGGTAACCAGTTTATAATAGCAATAAGCCACCTCGGGGGTTTGTGATATATGGCCAATATACCACGGCTAAGGGCTGTGTCCTAGCACTCCGCATTGCGTCGTGCTTAAGAACAGCCCTTAGCCGTGGTGTATTTACCATATACCACAACCCCTCAGGCCTTATTGCTTAAATAACACCTAACATACTAGAAAAAAAATAACAGAGCATAACAATGCAATAACTACAGCGTTAACAGTAATGACAGATGCCATGTTATTGGCTATTGATAGGCTGTTATTGGGAAAGAGGTGATGTCATGGTGCTCACTGGTTGTTTTCTTCTTGTCCTGTCAGTCTTTGATCATCCCTGGGAAGAGTCCAACCAGGAAGAAGTCTGGTCCATTTAGCTCCAGACGCAGCAGTGCCATCGGTATTGAGAATATCCAGGAAGTCCACGAGAAAATGTAAGCGATGTTGATACAGTGGGTATCATAAATATTCACATTTTGTTTCACATTTGTTGCGTTAAGATTTTTAATGGTCTATAATGTCAAAGTAGAAGAAAAATGCTATCAATTCTATTTTATTTTATGGAAAATTAAAAAACACTAATATACCTTGATTACATAAGTATGAGTCCATACATGTTAGAAACACCTTTGGCAGTGATTACAGCTGTGAGTCTTCTTGGGTAAGTCTCTAAGAGCTTTGCACACCTGGATTGTGCAATATTTTCCCATTATTCTTCAAGCTCTGTCAATGTGTTGGGGATCATGGCTAGGCAGCAATTTTCAAGTCTTGCCATAGATTTTCAAGCAGTTTTAAGTCAAAACTGTAACTTGGCCACAGGAAAATTCACTGTCTTCTTGGTAAGCAACTCCAGTGTATTTTTGGCCTTGTGTTGTAAGCCATTGTCCTGCTTAAAGGTAAATTACTCTACCCAGTGGTATAAAGCAGACTGAAGCAGGTTTTGCTCTAGGATTTTGCCTGTGCTTAGCTCCATCCCGTTTATTTTTATCCTGAAAAAACTCCCCAGTCTTTGCTGATGTCAAACGGCCACCACCATGTTTGAAAATAAGGAGGCAGTTACTCAGTGATGTGTTGTGTTGGATTTGACCCAAACATAAGGTTTTGCATTTAGGCCAAAGAAAGTATTCCTTTGTCGTGTTTTTTTTGCAGTATTACTTTAGTGCCTTGTTCCATACAGGGTGCATGTTTTGGAATATTTTTATTCTGTATATTTATTATTCTTTTAACTCTAGGTCATTTTTGTGGAGTAACCACAATGTTGTTAATCCATCCTCAGTTTTCTCCCTTCACAGCCATTGAACTCTGTAGCTGTTTTAAAATAATATCACCAATGGCCTCATGGTGACATCCCTGAGCAATTTCCTTCCTGTCCTGCAGCTCAGTTCAGAAGGACGACTGTATATTTGTTGTGTCTGGGTGGTTTAATACATCATCCACAGCATAATTATTAACTTGACCATGCTTAAACTGATATTCAATATCTGATTTGTTATTGTTACCCATCTACCAATCACTGCCCTTCTTTGAGGCTTTCAAAAAGCTCCATGGTCTTTGTAGTTGAATCTGTGCTTGAAATTCAATACTTGACTGAGGGACCTTACAGATGTTGTATGTATGGGGGACAGAGGAAGGGGTAGTCATTCAAACATCATGTTAAGCCCAATTATTTCACACAGAGTGAGTCCATGTAACTTATTATGTGATTTGTTGAGCCAAATGTTATTCCTGATCTCATTTAGGCTTGCCTAAACAAAAGGGGTAAATACTTTTGCAACAATTACATTTTTATTAATTGGTTAAAATGTGTATAATTTTATTTTCACTTTGACATTATGGAGTATCTTGTGTCGATCAATGACAAAAAATTCACAATTGAATCTATTTCAATCCCACTTTGTCACGAAACAAGATGTGAAATAATCCAAGGGGGGGTAATACTTATGATACCCATTGCATGTTAGTCATAATGTCTTGTGTTTCTCTCTGATGTCCTGATCCTATCCCTGTCCTTGTATCTACCGCCCTGTCCCTGTATTCATATGTACTTATTCAGCCTTGTCCCCTCCCCCCTCAGCAGCAGCCACAGCGGTAGGGAGTGTTTACCTGGCACACAGAAGAACCCTGACAATGACCACGCCTCTCAGGACCCCAAGTCTGAGAACTCATCCAATCAGAGCTCACCAGAAGTGCTCACTACAAAGAACACGTGAGTAGATTACATTTCAACACAGACATATAAGCCAATATGATCATTCACATTAAAATGTAAGCATCATATCAACATGAATAATGCGCTAGCAAGTTCAACGTCACTAGGACAATGTGATTTAGGTACCCACCCAAGTACCCTAAAATATGTACGTCTTCTACTCCAGACAGTGTATGTGTAACACAGTTTGTAGTTCTATTGGTGGACTATTAATTCAGGCATGGTCCTGTCACATTGTGGATGGCTGACTGACTCAGGATGTAGTTTTGCTCTTTGTAACAACAGGGCTCAGTCTATCCCTGAGGGTCATGACCTTTCCCGCTCCTCCTCCAACGCCAGCAGCTTCGCCAGTGTGGTGGAGGAAAACGAGACAGAGGCCACGGAGGACTACGACACTGGCATGGTGAGTGTGTGTGTGTGCTTGTGTGCGTGCTTGCGTGTGTGTGTGTGTACGTGCATGCCTGCGTTGTGTGTGTGTGCTTGTGTGTGTGCGTGTTTTGTCCATGCTTTTAACTTCTTGCCCATGTGTGTTCCCCAGGAGAGCCTGTCATCAGCGGGGACGCCACAAAAGCAGGACTCGTTAACCTACAGCACATGGCTGGAGGACAGTATGAGCAGCACTAGCCGAGGCAGCTCGCCAGGTGAGAAGAAGGGCCTGGGAGGCTAGGAGGCTAGGAGGCTAGGAAGCTAGGAGGCTAGGAGGCTAGGAAGCTAGGAGGCTAGGAGGCTAGGAGGCTAGGAGGCTAGGAGGCTAGGAGGCTAGGAGGCTAGGAGGCTAGGAGGCTAGGAAGCTAGGAGGCTAGGAGGCTAGGAAGCTAGGAAGCTAGGAGGCTAGGAGGCTAGGAGGCTAGAAAGCTAGGAGGCTAGGAGTCTAGGAAGCTAGGAGGCTAGGAGGCTAGGAGGCTAGGGGGAGATTGTAGATGTACACAAAAGAGGGCATAAGGTACATATGAGTCTAGAAGTCAATAACTGTTGCTTGCCAGGTTGTTATTGTAAAAGAGGGTTTCTCAATGACCTACCTGGTTAAATAAAGGTCATACCAAAATAAATACAACATTTGGCAGTTTGATGATGTAGATACAGTGGGGAGAACAAGTATTTGATACACTGCCGATTTTGCAGGTTTTCCTACTTACAAAGCATGTAGAGGTCTGTAATTTTTATCATAGGTACACTTCAACTGTGAGAGACGGAATCTAAAACAAAAATCCAGAAAATCACATTGTATGATTTTTAAGTAATTAATTTGCATTTTATTGCATGACATAAGTATTTGATACATCAGAAAAGCAGAACTTAATATTTGGTACAGAAACCTTTGTTTGCAATTACAGAGATCATACGTTTCCTGTAGGTCTTGACCAGGTATGCACACACTGCAGCAGGGATTTTGGCCAACTCCTCCATACAGACCTTCTCCAGATCCTTCAGGTTTCAGGGCTGTCGCTGGGCAATACGGATTTTCAGCTCCCTCCAAAGATTTTATATTGGGTTCAGGTCTGGAGACTGGCTAGGCCACTCCAGGACCTTGAGATGCTTCTTACGGAGCCACTCCTTAATTGCCCTGGCTGTGTGTTTCGGATCATTGTCATGCTGGAAGACCCAGCCACGACCCATCTTCAATGCTCTTACTGAGGGAAGGAGGTTGTTGGCCAAGATCTCGCGATACATGGCCCCATCCATCCTCCCCTCAATACGGTGCAGTCGTCCTGTCCCCTTTGCAGAAAAGAATCCCCAAAGAATGATGTTTCCACCTCCATGCTTCACGGTTGGGATGGTGTTCTTGGGGTTGTACTCATCCTTCTTCTTCCTCCAAACACGGCGAGTGGAGTTTAGACCAAAAGCTCTATTTTTGTCTCATCAGACCACATGACCTTCTCCCATTCCTCCTCTGGATCATCCAGATGGTCATTGGCAAACTTCAGACGGGCCTGGACATGCGCTGGCTTGAGCAGGGGGACCTTGCGTGCGCTGCAGGATTTTAATCCATGACGGCGTAGTGTGTTACTAATGGTTTTCTTTGAGACTGTGGTCCCAGCTCTCTTCAGGTCATTGACCAGGTCCTGCCGTGTAGTTCTGGGCTGATCCCTCACCTTCCTCATGATCATTGATGCCCCACGAGGTGAGATCTTGCATGGAGCCCCAGACCGAGGGTGATTGACCGTCATCTTGAACTTCTTCCATTTTCTAATAATTGCGCCAACAGTTGTTGCCTTCTCACCAAGCTGCTTGCCTATTGTCCTGTAGCCCATCTCAGCCTTGTGCATGTCTACAATTTTATCCCTGATGTCCTTACACAGCTCTCTGGTCTTGGCCATTGTGGAGAGGTTGGAGTCTGTTTGATTGAGTGTGTGGACAGGTGTCTTTTATACAGGTAACGAGTTCAAACAGGTGCAGTTAATACAGGTAATGAGTAGAAAACAGGAGGGCTTCTTAAAGAAAAACTAACAGTTCTGTGAGAGCCGGAATTCTTACTGGTTGGTAGGTGATCAAATATTTATGTCATGCAATAAAATGCAAATTAATTACTTAAAAATCATACAACGTGATTTTCTGGATTTTTGTTTTAGATTTTGTCTCTCACAGTTGAAGTGTACCTATGATAAAAATTACAGACCTCTACATGCTTTGTAAGTAGGAAAACCTGCAAAATCGGCAGTGTATCAAATACTTGTTCTCCCCACTGTATGTCTGATTTGTAGCCGTATTGAGTCAGAGAAGGCTGTATACTGTATGTTTCTCCCAGTACAACTTGGTCCAGGATCATAACTGTTGAGGTCATGTGTTTTATTATCCAGGTCCTGGTAAACTTGATGGGGGTAAAGGGTCAGATATCCGCATTAAACTGGACCGGCCACAAGATAGTCAGTCCTCATCGGTGAGACATCATCCATACTGGGCCTCAAAGGGCTAGGGGTCTACAGCTGTTCCTCTGTCTAATTCCTTGCTCACTGTAAATAGATGTGTGCTCCCTGCCTTTGCATGAATTCTTCTTTTATTCTGTTAAGTGAACATTGGTATTGTAACTTCAGATGTTGTACTTCTGTTACTACTGCTGTTGTTGTATTCTCATTACTGTGGTCATGTGGTAACTGTTGTAGTTGTTGTGTAAATTCTTCTTGCTCACTATGCATCTCTGTCTGTGTATCCTTCCTGTCCAGAACTGTTAGCCTGGTTATTTCCTGGGTGTCCATCTGCAGGTTAGTCTGACTGTCTCTCTCCGAATGGGGTTCTATCATGGATGAATGATTTAGAAAGCGGTGGACTCCATTAAACAGTATATACTGTAACTACATGTATTTACTCATAAGTACACATGTCAAGTGTTTAAGAACTCCTCTAAAGGACACACAAATCCTGCACTGCCTCATTTGCATTTTATTTTGTCATGTCAACTTTAAGTAAGAGTCTTGTCTTATGCCTCCTGTCCCTAAAGCATTCCCATAAGACACAATCCTTCCGGGAGATGAGACGAGCACAGGCTTTCGCCATAACCAATGACGACGATGGGGATGAGGAAGTGGACCCTGGATAGTCTGCTGGTCAGTGAGGCCAGACCACCCCTTCCCAGAAGCCCCGGCGGTGGCGTGGGTGGTGGCGTGCCGTGCCATGAGAGGAAGTCATACACAGAGGGGCAAACTTTTGCACAGTGTCATTTCGTTCTGCTCACTCCCTCGCCTCTCTGTCTCTACACACATCTTCTGCCTGGTTTTGTGTAAATAGGTTTGTCCCAGTGAACAAATGGTACCTTTGGTTCAGTTTTGTTGAGGCCTACTGTATGTAGACACGTGGATCACACTGTAGCTACAGCGATATTGAACTCTGCCAGAGACTTTTGGAGGGGCATGTTGGTATAGTCATATGGATTGTACATTATAGTGACAGTAGCACTGCCTGAAAAAATCTATTAATTGAACCGATTTAATTTAAAATACCAATACCAAATATCCAACAACAAATATGTGTGCTTTTTAATTAAATGTCCATTGGTTATGTTGAATACAGTTGAATGTGTTAGTGATTTTACAGGTAAAGTGATTGTAATTCGTCTATTAGCCATAGCTTTAACTGTACAGCCAAAAACAGTTGCTCTGACAGAGTGAATATTTTATTCTCAATATACAATAGCTGGGATATTGTCATCACAATATACAATGTACGTCAAGCCTCACCTGCTCATACTGTAAATTAAAATCAAGATAGATATGTAACAAGAAAGAATGGACATAGCCTTATACCTTGCAAGTACAGTTTTTCTATACCTTCATTATTCATTTCTACCCTTATCAACATGGCCAGAAGCAGACAGTAATTGGACAATGCATGGTTTCAGATGACATGAATATGGGGAAGTTCTGTTTTATGTTCCACATTGTTTTTGAACACAGAATGCTCATTGCTAACTGGTACCTATTTATTCTTGTGTACCATAATTATAAGCTAACAGGCAATTTTAGCTTTGTTCTTTCTGTCCACAGAAACAGCTCTCTGTTCTGTTGTGTATCAAGCAGGTTACTGAGGTCAGGTATGTAGAGATGTGTTGATGACTACACGGGTAATTCATAACTGTATTGGATAATCTACTGTATTAGTCCATCCAATCAGCTTGTCTGCCGATCTACAGTATTGCCATCGGAACCAGCAAAGGAAAATATGTTTTTATTTATTTATTTGGTGTTATTTGGGGGTGAGATGGGGCACCACCTATTATTCTACAGTATATTTCACTGTTTTATTAAAATGATTAGGCTGTTGATAGATTGATAATGTACAGAGATGAATACTACAGTTTGTGCCTGTTATATAGAGTATAGTCCTATCCACTATGGAACCTCAGTTGACACTCCACGCCGGATCTACTGGAGCCCAACAATGACATTTCTTTAAGTGAAAATCATGATTGTGTCATACAGTTAGATATACATTATACATACAACCCTGTTTATTCTGTTGAGTACTGCCAAATTAACACATTGTGTGCCATGTTTTTATCACTGGTGACCTTAGCGTTCAAGTACAATTTGAAAGTAAGTTTGAAAATAAACAAAAACTAGCCCACAATGTCTGCTCAATAAAAGGTAAAAACTATAAAGTGACTTGTGGTTGCCTTATGTGTGAGGAAAGGCAACATAGAACAACAAAGGTTGAATGTAGAACAGACATTGATTGAACAGATACTGTATATGTCTATCTAACTAAAATTGCCCTGATAGCTTTTATATTAAATTGCCTTTTGGATATTATTTCATTCTTATATCTTTACTTTGTGAATAAAGCTACACGTTCACCTCTTGCCCTAGATCCCTGTTTAGAGATGACTTAAAGAAAGATGCCATTCATCCTTTGGTATTTCCTCCCAGGGTTTATCCCAGCTACAACATCATAACACTTGTGGCAGTTAAACAATAAAACGTGTGTAGCCTACTGTATACCTCTGTCATTTTCTCTGTACTGAATGAAACCATTGAAGGAATGTTCTATAAATAAGTTATTTGATGTGGCTAACCACCACCAGTCTCTAAAAGTGGAGCACTCTAGAAGTGGAGGCTACTCTACTCCTCTGCTCTTACATGCTGTAACTGTGCCACATGGACCAGAGCAGCATAATAATTAATGTTCGTTCAAATCGCCACAGGGTTTTTTATTTCAGCTGTTCAGAAAGATAGGATTCATCATCATGGTTCAGAAGAGGGTGAGTAGAGAGGAACGTAAATGGAGGTGGAGTGTGAACAAAATAACATGCGCAGAACGTGATTCGGATCCTTAGCTTTGAGAAAAAGGTTTCCATAGAGGCAGTGGGTGTACGGAAACTCCGTATTCGTAGCCATATTATTGAGTCAGTATCTCATCACTATCAAGTGGGCGAGAAATGGTATCAATGTGTGAAAATTACTTAGACAGATGCATTTGTTTATTTTATCAACGATATACTGGTACTACTCACAACATCTAACGTTCCCTATGTCTTTATGTTAGGCTATACTCTTTAGTCTTTACATTAGTCCAGTGTGGACGAAAAGCTACATTTCCAATATCACAAAAGAGAGCTGGTGCCCTCTAGTGGTGTACACTTACATGTGCATATTATTGTTTTATTTCAGTTGCTGTGCGTATGTGATAGTCACATTGGAGATTGGGATCTAGTAAAGCACTTTGCCGCACTGCCGAATCAGGAAACTGGAATTTAAATTATACATTATTTAGAAAATGTGTGAAAACTGCTTCAGTGTGATCTATTCAAATGATTGTATTTGTGTTATGTTTTAATAGTGCATTCTTGTAAGAAATTATCTTGTAAATATGTTTTCCCCCTCATTTGTAAATATAGCCAAAATATGAAATAAAGAGCCTGGATTCGTTCCGATGTCTTGCTGAGTTTTGAATTTTGTAGAGAAAGTTGTATTATTTTTAACTCGCTACAGTACTGTTTTGTTTGTTATAAAGGTTTCGTGGCTTAATGGGGAAGCATAGTTTGATGTAGTGAGTGAGTACATCATACTTACCATTGCCTGTACAGCATAGCCACGGACATTTACATAAATAAATAAAAACTGGGCACAAACTGGTTGAATCAACATTGTTTTAATGTAATTTGTCAACGTATTGTGAGGTGGAATCTATGAAATTTCAACCCCAGGATTATGACATGATGGTAACCAATTTTCAACATAGACAAACCTTGTATAAAATATGTTGAATTTGTACCTTTGAAACAACGTCACATCTTCAACGTTATAACCACTATCAGGTTGATCTATCAACAGTTACACTTCTGGTCTCTCAACCAGGGTTTTAACTGATCCCCAGCCCTGCTTGGCTTTGACATTTGCCACTGACTACTACCAATGTGCTATCGTGAGAATGATTATTGAGAATCCTCCACTTTAAAATGTTATAGATTGACTATTGCTACCGAAGTCATTTCAAAGAGTATGTTTAACAGAGCAAATCAAATGTTACCATACTTTATTAATCATACTGTATATCATCAATAATACTTTTTAGGTATATATACAGTGGGGAGAACAAGTATTTGATACACTGCCGATTTTGCAGGTTTTCCTACTTACAAAGCATGTAGAGGTCTGTAATTTTTATCATAGGTACACTTCAACTGTGAGAGATGGAATCTAAAACAAAAATCCAGAAAATCACATTGTATTATTTTTAAGGAATTAATTTGCATTTTATTGCATGACATAAGTATTTGATACATCAGAAAAGCAGAACTTAATATTTGGTACAGAAACCTTTGTTTGCAATTACAGAGATCATACGTTTCCTGTAGGTCTTGACCAGGTATGCACACACTGCAGCAGGGATTTTGGCCCACTCCTCCATACAGACCTTCTCCAGATCCTTCAGGTTTCGGGGCTGTTGCTGGGCAATACGGACTTTCAGCTCCCTCCAAAGATTGTCTATTGGGTTCAGGTCTGGAGACTGGCTAGGCCACTCCAGGACCTTGAGATGCTTCTTACGGAGCCACTCCTTAGTTGCCCTGGCTGTGTGTTTCGGGTCGTTGTCATGCTGGAAGACCCAGCTACGACCCATCTTCAATGCTCTTACTGAGGGAAGGAGGTTGTTGGCCAAGATCTCGCGATACATGGCCCCATCCATCCTCCCCTCAATACGGTGCAGTCGTCCTGTCCCCTTTGCAGAAAAGCATCCCCAAGAATGATGTTTCCACCTCCATGCTTCACGGTTGGGATGGTGTTCTTGGGGTTGTACTCATCCTTCTTCTTCCTCCAAACACGGCGAGTGGAGTTTAGACCAAAAAGCTCAATTTCTGTCTCATCAGACCACATGACCTTCTCCCATTCCTCCTCTGGATCATCCAGATGGTCATTGGCAAACTTCAGACGGGCCTGGACATGCGCTGGCTTGAGCAGGGGGACCTTGCGTGCGCTGCAGGATTTTAATCCATGACGGCGTAGTGTGTTACTAAGGGTTTTCTTTGAGACTGTGGTCCCAGCTCTCTTCAGGTCATTGACCAGGTCCTGCCGTGTAGTTCTGGGCTGATCCCTCACCTTCCTCATGATCATTGATGCCCCACGAGGTGAGATCTTGCATGGAGCCCCAGACCGAGGGGTGATTGACCGTCATCTTGAACTTCTTCCATTTTCTAATAATTGCGGCAACAGTTGTTGCCTTCTCACCAAGCTGCTTGCCTATTGTCCTGTAGCCCATCCCAGCCTTGTGCAGGTCTACAATTTTATCCCTGATGTCCTTACACAGCTCTCTGGTCTTGGCCATTGTGGAGAGGTTGGAGTCTGTTTGATTGAGTGTGTGGACAGGTGTCTTTTATACAGGTAACGAGTTCAAACAGGTGCAGTTAATACAGGTAATGAGTGGAGAACAGGAGGGCTTCTTAAAGAAAAACTAACAGGTCTGTGAGAGCCGGAATTCTTACTGGTTGGTAGGTGATCAAATACTTATGTCATGCAATAAAATGCAAATTAATTACTTAAAAATCATACAATGTGATTTTCTGGATTTTTGTTTTAGATTCCGTCTCTCACAGTTGAAGTGTACCTATGATAAACATTACAGACCTCTACATGCTTTGTAAGTAGGAAAACCTGCAAAATCGGCAGTGTATCAAATACTTGTTCTCCCCACTGTAGCTTATGAGATGTCATTAACAGCTATTGTTTCAATTCAACCCAGGATTCACCTAAAAATAGACAAAACATATAGGCCTAGGGTTTTAAGCTTTGGTTGATTTCAAATTGAGTCTACGTTAATAATGAATGCTGGATTCACATCTCAACCAAAAATACAAGTTAAAGAATAGGACTAAATCAAATAAAACTTCATTTAAAGTGCATTTAAAGTTTGATTTGATTCAGTCGTATTCTTGAACTAACATTTTTGGTTGAGATGGAGACTTGAATCCAACATATAAATTATTAATTTGTAGACAAACTGGAATTAAAGCCAGACTAAGTCAGTGGCACAGATGGAACTTTCCAACCAGAATATGCATCTCCTTCAAATGTTGATGTTTGATTTTCGAGATCACTGAATTGCTCTGTAGTTTTTTTCAATGTATAAACAAGTTTATTAGTCAACATATGTTTTCATATTTGTGCTTTTAATATATACACTGAGTGTACAAAACATTAGGAACTTTCCTAATATTGAGTTGCGCCCCCTTTCCCCCTTTAGAACAGCCTCAATTCGTCGGGGCATGGACTCTACAAGGTGTCGAAAGCGTTCTACAGGGATTCTGGCCCATGTTGACTCCAATGCTTTCCACAGTTGTGTCAAGTTGGCTGGATGTCCTTTGGGTGGTGGACCATTCTTTATACACATGGGAGCGTGTTGATACACAACTGTTGAGCGTGAAAAACCAAGCAGCGTTGGTTGCAGTTCTTGACACAAACTGGTGCGTCTGGCACCCACTACCATACCCCGTTCAAAGGCACTTACATCTTTTGTCTTGCCCATTCACCCTCTGAATGGCACACATACACAATCCATGACTCAATTGTCTCAAGGCTTAAAAATCCTTCTTTAACCTGTCTCCTACCCTTCATCTACACTGATTGAAGTGGATTTAACAAGTGACATCAATAAGGGATTATAGCTTTCACCTGGATTCATCTGGTCCGTCTATGTCCTGGAAAGAGCAGGTGTTCATAATGTTTTGTGCACTCAGTGTAAGTCCCCCAATGCAATTCTAAGTCTAAAACATTCACAGCGCGATTTCAACAGATTTTTACTTTTTTTGTGTCAAATTAACTAATTATTGTCTTTCGTTGAATTTATATAACAACATTCTGAACTTGTTTAGCATTATCTAGTCCAAATATGGCATGATTCCACTATTTGTATCCGGTTTAATGACTTTTAATGGGGGACTTTTATTTTGAAGGCAAACCCCAAATGCCACTACTGTGGCTAATCCTTATTGTGGCTAGTTTGCACCTATGTATATTTTTTCTATAGTTTCCTCCCATACAGTATGTGGCGGGATGCACCTCAGCCCCTTGTTTGCGGAACGCAATAATACCATATAAGAAGAAGAAGAAGAAGAAGAAGAAAGCAGCAGCAGCAGCAGCAGCAGAAGATGAAGATGATGACTTGGTTGTCACTAGTTACCACAGCCACAAAGTCATAAACCTATTTCTACAATTTCTCTTCCTAAAATGTGATTTTAAACCTGACCCTAACCTTAAATTAAGACCCAATTTGGACTTGGTGGTGGAGGTAGCTAGCGGAAATCATGTGGCTCGGGTTGACCGGAAGTCTTTTTCTGGAGTCACATAAAAAAACGAAAATCGATGCTAATGTTAGCCACCCTTGTAGCTACTGCCAAGTAAGTCATTGGGAAACTATTAGTTTAATTGTCGATTCAATCATGTGTGTTAGTAAACGTCATACCAGCAATACTACGAAACGTGTCCAAACTGTTAGGGGATTATTTCATCATAATCGGAGTGTTCAGAGTAGCGTTTGCTAGCTAGCTAGCAAAGCAGCTAGCAGTCAAAGAAATCAACAGGATCTCTATGGTAGCTGTCAGCTAAGATAGTGTTAGATAGCAGCTGGCTAGTTACCAGGCAACTGCCTGAAGTGTAAACTATGGGCCAGCAATACAGTTAGTTAAAGGGACAAGTATAATGTTCACTCAGCATTCAACAGATTATGAACAGACCTGTTTACTGTATTATTACAGCCATTATGAGATCTCTAATAGTGACTGTGTTTTGCCCTTGTATCCAGAAACGCTTTGAGAAGAATCTTCAGAGGATCTGGATGCGAGCTGGACTGAAGAAAGCCCCAGAGGAATGGAATACACCGAAGATCTTCAACAAACAATACAAGTCTTGGAGAGATTGAAGAGTACACAGTGAAAGTTTATGGCACACTGCTGACTGACAGCCTGCTCTTCTCTCTGCTCCTTGAAATAAGACATCAGTGATGTGGACATTTTCTAGTTGTGTTCTGCCCTCTCCTGTTAAGTGTGATGGTCGTTGCAAGTAGGTGAAAAAAAACAATAAAGATTTGTTTCACATCCTAATTATTGTCTCTACTTATCTTATTTAATATATCATGCCAGTATGTTCATACCTGCTTAGCATAGGCTGTTATTTTATACAATCTACTATGCAATTTCCTAAGTCAAACAGTTGGTGGCATTATTGTACAAATTCTGTTTAATTGAACATTGTGAACTTGGCAGTCTCAAAGATGTTCGGCTGATATAGTCTATTGTTGTAAAGTCAGTGACCAAGTTATAAAACTATATTCTGGTAAGGTATGATATTAGGTCAGAAGAAGTGGTCACTTTCAAAGATGTTCTCACTCAGTAGCAGTGCCAGGAAAGTGTAGGGTTTCACAGGCAAGCGGAGGAGGGACATACATAGCTGATCTAGACTCTGGAGACGTCTGCAGTTTTGTTGCTGGTTTATGAACTTTCTTCAGGTGTTGCTGTCCTCTATCCATTGATGCGCAAAACACTGTGTTGTAACCTACCTACTTTTATCAATTTTTTTGAGTAAGAGTTGTAGAAGAGAGACTGGAAGACATGTTGCTGTTGTTTCTAAGTAAGTTCCAACTATGTTTTTACTAAAGCAAGAACAGAAGCTTTGAGAAGAAGGCTATTGCACCAAATTGACAGTTCTTCCTGCATCAATGCATACCTTTTTAAAGAGTCAATGCAAGGGAAGATGGTAAAGCTTTTATAAATTCATTTCTAAGATTTTATACCCAGTTAAGGGGGTGTTTCTTGTATTGTGGTTAGTAGTACATTTGTTCTCCATTGGTATTTTGTTTATTCTGTTGACAATTAAAAGTTTGTTGTACAATGTGAAAGAAGTAGCTATGATAATCTCCATCTCTGTACTTTTATGGTGTAAGCAGACAACAATCATAATATAACAATCTTGACCCACTTGTTATTTATTTATTTTTTGACCTACTTATGAAGTGTATGTCTACCATTTTGAAAGATCAGTTATAGAGTAGTGTATAAAAATCTAATAGACTGAATTGAACAAATGTTAATTTACCCTTACAGGCATTGTGTAAATGAGGTTAAAAAACATGGGCATCATGTCTGCCTCAGTTATCTGGTGGTGTGTGGGTGCTTTTCTTATGGGTTCACTCCAATGTGTTTTGAGTTAACTGCGGTCAGAGTGGGAGAGTCAGCACAATCCCTGCAGCCTGTCATTATATGTGTCAGTAATGAGTGTCTCACCATAAAGGAGCAGAAGTTACTCAAAAGATACAGGGGATTACCACTCAAACTCACATTTTAGGGCCCTAGACTCCTATAGTGAATAACATTGTCTTACATGAACTGTGAGTATTTGTTTTTTAAATAGTCAATTCTTCATGAATTCTTGCAACAAATTTTTTTTTTGCATGAGAACATGTTCAATGATTTACCAATATTGTGGTCATTGCAGAAATTCGTAGGAGAGGAAACCATGTGCATCATTTTTGCCTGTGGCCTCGTGAATGAATAAATTAATTTTCAAACTGAACATTGAATATAAAACACAGTAGGGATTCGCCTTGATATTTAAGTTATTGAGAAAGTGGCAGTCATTAAACATGGCAATTCAGTAGCATGTAGTTAAATCTTTAAGTGTTCATTTGGCTGCCTGAGTCAGTCAGCTACTGTATACCTGCAGCAGAGACCAAGGAGAAAATTGCAGGGTTTGAGACTCTGTTTTCTCTCTGTCTACAGAATACTTTATACCCTTCAGTGCTGCTCACACCACACTTTTCCAGGAGGCTCTCACATGCCAGTATGGTGGTACACTCTAATATGAGCTCATTGTACAAAACCCTCCGACTGCAGTCACTCAAACTCTGATACACTTTTTCACTCATGGACATGCATAAAATGTTGATCATATAGATGAGACATCTTGCCTCTTCTAGATATCGTCTAGTTATAAAAACATCAGCATTAAAGTGTCGGAAGTGGACGATAGTAATTTTAATCCTGGGCGATCCTTTGAAATAAATAATGTTATTTCAATGCCCCTAGAGACAAGCAACTAATCACATAGGGAGTATGTTTACTGATAGTTTCCAGTATACCATAAGTAAAAACAGTAGTCAATGTGAAACCGTGACAAGGCTGTACTGGAATGTAAAAGAGGAGATGAGTCTCTTCCTGAGCCGTAGATATCACTTTTACTCATGTGAGGGGCTTCTGTCATGTCTCTACATGATGAACAAAACACCTGGTCTCTACTGTCTCTCATAAACCCCACAACTACCACTTCAAAACATCATACTGTAGGCCTACTCAAAACCATTAGGATCCATTTTGATGGTGTTAATTTAAACAAAACATAATCCTGCCTGCTGAACCTATGTGATTTGACAAGAATAGCTAACCTAACACTGGTATTAGAATAGGCATCTATGGCCTGTGTAATAGGAAGCCAACTGTAGTGCTGGGCAGTGGCGGTGGTCACTTTGTCTGGTGAGGGCTGGCCAGCTGTGTTTCCCCCCAGGACCTTGGCCTTGAGAGAGGTTATCAGGGGAATGAATTGCCTCTGTGTGCTGCCTGGGCTGTATACATCTCTCTGTAATGTAATAGCACTTGTTGAAAATCTGGGTTAGAAATAGAAGATTTGCAACAGGGAATCCTTCAGTCCCAAATGTAGACAAGTATATACACTACCATTCAAAAGTTTGGGGTCACTTAGAAATGTCCTTGTTTTCCATGAAAACATACATTAAATGAGTTTGAATAGGAAATATAGCAAAATGCATAGGAAATGTAGTCATTGACAAGGTTAGAAATAATGATTATTAATTGAAATAATAATTGTGTCCTTCAAACTTTGCTTTCGTTAAAGAATCCTCCATTTGCAGCAATTACAGCCTTGCAGACCTTTGGCATTCTAGTTGTCAATTTGTTGAGGTAATCTGAAGAGATTTCACCCCATGCTTCTTGAAGCACCTCCCACAAATTGGATTGGCTTGATGGGCACTTCATACGTACCATACGGTCAAGCTGCTCCCACAACAGCTCAATAGGGTTGAGATTCGGTGACTGTGCTGGCCACTCCATTATAGACAGAATACCAGCTGACTGCTTCTTCCCTAAATAGTTCTTGCATAGTTTGGAGCTGTGCTTTGGGTCATTGTCCTGTTGTAGGAGGAAATTGGCTCCAATCAAGCGGCGTCCACAGGGTTTGGCATGGCGTTGCAAAATGGAGTGATAGCCTTCCTTCTTCAAGATCCCTTTTACCCTGTACAGATCTCCCACTTTACCACCACCAAAGCACCCCCAGACCATCACATTGCCTCCACCATGCTTGACAGATGGCATCAAGTACTCCTCCAGCATATTTTCATTTGGTCTGCGTCTCACAAATGTTCTTCTTTGTGATCCGAACACCTCAAACTTCGATTCGTCTGTCCATAACACTTTTTTCCAATCTTCCTCTGTCCAGTGTCTGTGTTTTGCCCATCTTAATCTTTTCTTTTTATTGACCAGTCTGAGATATGGCTTTTTCTTTGCAACTGCCTAGAAGGTCAGCATCCCGGAGTCGCCTCTTCACTGTTGACGTTGAGACTGGTGTTTTACGGGTACTCTTTAATGAAGCTGCCAGTTGAGGACCTGTGAGCCGTCTGTTTCTCAAACTAGACATTCTAATGCATTTGTCCTCTTGCTCAGTTGTGCACTGGGGCCTCCCACTCCTTTTTCTATTCTGGTTAGAGCCAGTTTGCGCTGTTCTGTGAAGGGAGTACTACACAGCGTTGTACGAGATCTTCAGTTTCTTGGCAATTTCTTGCATGGAATATCCTTCATTTCTCAGAACAAGAATAGACTGACGAGTTTCAGAAGAAAGTTATTTGTTTCTGGCCATTTTGATCCTGTAATCGAACCCACAATTGCTGATGCTCCAGATACTCAACTAGTCTCAAGAAGGGCAGTTTTATTGCTTCTTTAATCAGCACAACAGTTTTCAGCTGTGCTAACATAATTGCAAAAGGGTTTTCTAATGATCAATTAGCCTTTTAAAATGATAAACCTGGATTAGCAAACACAACGTGCCATTGGAACACAGGACTGATGGTTGCTGATAATGGGCCTCTGTACGCCTATGTAGATATTCCATTAAAAATCAGCCGTTTCCAGCTACAATAGCCATTTACAACATTAACAATGTCTACACTGGAATTACAGCTGGGTCACTGAGACAACTGGGTGGAGAAAAATAGGCCAAAAGAAAAAAGAGAAAAACAAGAAGAATGTGTAAGAATGAAGCAGGGAGGAGGAATTTAAATTTAAATAACAGGGAGTGTCAGCACCAAATGAGTAATAAAGACCATCATTGTTTTCATCAAAATACTGATCAATTTGATGTTATTTTAATGGACAAAAAAATTGCTTTTCTTTCGAAAACAAGGAAATGTCTAAGTGACCCCAAACTTTTGAACGGTAGTGTACAGCTCACACATTTATTTCACTCACCTCAGGCATATAAAGTATTTTAATGAAAACAATAATGGTTTTATTACTTCTTTGGTGCTGACACTCCCTGCTTCATTCTTACACATTCTTCTTGTTTTTCTCTTTTTTCTTTTGGCCTATTTTTCTCTGTTCCTCCACCCAGTTGTCTCAGTGACCCAGCTGTAATAGCAGTCAGTCCTGGCTACTGTATGAGCTATCCGTTCACAACAGCATCATGACCAGAACTCAGGGGTCAGCTCAGGTCAAACCCTGCCAGACAGATAATTATGGTTCCTATGATGACTCTGTTGCATTTTCTATTATTTGTTTCAGTTTCTTCTGTCTTCTTCCTGCCCAGTGGTAAGTCCTCATAAAATAGAACTTAATTGTATTGCATTTACATTTACATTTTAGTCATTTAGCAGACGCTCTTATCCAGAGCGACTTACAGTTAGTGAGTGCATACATTTTTTTTGATTTTTATGGTTATTATTATTTACTCATTTTATTGCATCCAAAACATTTATGCATGTGTTTGCGGCTTTGATTTTAATTGTGTGATTTATGGGGTTTTAGGTGTTTGCCAAGTTTACTAATATGTCCCATGTGTGTGTATTGCATTAGCATGGGGCCAGAGCAGCAGCAGGTTAGGTGTGGTGGTGGAGGCCCGTAACATCACCCTCCCAGCCGGGACCCAGGCCGTGCTGCCCTGCCACAGCCCCCACATGATATGGACCCGGGACCGGCTGAAGGACCGCCAGAGGGTGGTCCACTGGGACCTGTTCCGGAGCACACCAGAGTACTCTGTGGAAAGGATACTGGACATGTCCACCGGCGTCAAAGAGAGAGTCTACAATGGGTTCAACAAGGGCCGAGTAACCATCCCCAAAACCGCCTTCACTGACGGGAACTTCTCCCTCGTCATCAACAGTGAGTTGGGCCTGTGGTCTATTGTATGCTAATGACTGTAAATGCTCCATAAAATAATATGGCATTTCATGCTGGACCAGATTAATAGTACACAAATTCTTGGAAATCTAGAAATGTACTTGTAATGTATGTTATTCTTCCAGATGTAGGAACAGCTGATCGAGGTGTTTATAGTTGTAATCTGCATCACCACTACTGCCAGCTGCACCAGTCCATCAAGATACAGCTCAACACCACCAAGTCAGGTGACTACCCTCAATACATTTCTGAATAGTAATAATCTAAGTAATCTTTTGCGTATTGACACTATTTGTTTTGCTTAATATAATAACACATTTCAACCTGTCCTGTCATGTCTCAGCCCGTAACGAGAAGCGCTACTGGGACGGGGACAAGACAGTGTTTGTGGTGTTGCTGGGGAGCTCTGTGGTGTTGCCTTGTGTGAACAGGCGGCCCCTGTGGATGGAGGGGCAGCAGGAGGACCAGCAGCAGGTAGCCCACTGGGACTGGCAGCCCCCTGGGGTGAGACCTGATGGAGCTGACCGCCTGGTGGACCTGTACGCCTCTGGAGAGCGCCGGCAGTACGGACCGCTTTTCCCCGTGGACAAGATGAGTGTCTCTGAGGATGCCTTCTCTGTAGGGGATTTCTCTCTGACCATCTCTAATCTCCAGCCTGTCGACAAGGGCCTGTACTCCTGTCACCTGCACCACCACTACTGCGGCCTGCACGAGAGACGCATCTTCAGGCTCATGGTGAAGCCTTCACTGCCCCCACCTCCTCCGGTCCTCACCGCTGCCCCTGTTGCCCCTGCTGTCCCGACTGTCCCTGCTATCCCCCACGCACTCCCCAATGATGACCCAAGTAAGAGACTCAGCATTACCCTTTCTCTTAGGAATTGCTTCTCTGATGGGAAATTAGAACCTATTGAAATCTTCATTAGAACATGCCATTCCTTCATTCCCCTTCCTGTCGTGTGAACAGGGAAAAGGTTTGAGGAGAGATCTGCCACAAAGATGCACTGACTTAACCAACCAAAAATGTCTATATGTAAATATGACCCATAAATACATCCCAGGAACAGTGTTCTCAGACTACAAAAGCTGCTGAAAAGACAGACAGACACACACCAATCAGATTAGGGAAAACGAAACTCAAAGTAAGAATGAAGCTGCTGTTCTGTTCTTTGAAAGCACTTTCTCTTTTCTCTTTCTCTTTCCAACTATAAATCAATCATTCTATCTTCTCTCTATTATCTATTTTTCACATCTTCCCTGAGTTTCGTTTTCCCTAATCTGATTGGTGTGTGTCTGTCTGTCTTTTCAGCAGCTTTTGTAGTCTGAGAACACTGTTCCTGGGATGTATTTATGGGTCATATTTACGTATAGGCATTTTTGGTTGGTTAAGTCAGTGCATCTTTGTGGCAGATCTCTCCTCAAACCTTTTCCCTGTCCGCTCGAGAGGAAGGGGGAGAGAAAGAGGGAATGAAGGAATGGGTGAAAGAGGCAACAAAATAAACAGACTGAGAGAGAACTGAGAGTTTTGGAGTGTGGAGAAAGGGAAATCTGACTGTGATGTTGGACTGCAGGCAGCCTGTCTGAAAGAGTCTGTCTGAAACACCACTAATTGGCCATAACGGAAGTGCTCTCATTTTCATTGGAGACCTTTTTCATTTTTCCGCAGTTGAGCAATGGCTTAGTTTACAGGAGGAGTCATTTTAGCTCCACAGAGTCAGACAGGAGCAGTAAAGCCAGACTCCAGGGGAAAGAGAGAGCGTGGTTAGGTTAGTATGAAAAATGTATGTACTCACTAACTGTAAGTCGCTCTGGATAAGAGCGTCTGCTAAATTAGTAAAATGTAAAATGTTAGGCTTTGCATCTGGTGTATTGGGATTTCTCTGTTAGTCTCTTTTAGTTTCATTAGGGAGTGAACGTTATTTATAATAATGGTTACATGGAGAAAATCGGACCTATCTGAAATGAAAATGGATGGCCCTCCCTTCAGCAAAATATATTTTACCTAAACCCTCCCTGAGCGCATTACATTTTTTTAAACATAAAGTGGATAGCAGAAAACATGGCTACCGTTTACCCTCACTTTTTGGACAGACCAGAGCCTTAGATATGCCGTTTTAGAAACTGTTCTTCGTTCTGTAAGCATTACATGGCAACGTAGGAATTTTGATAGCACACAGGGCTGCGGGGCAGAAGGTTGTTCTTTCATCATATTTAAGAAAAAAATGGCCTTTTATAAACATTTCATGCAATTCTATGTAATTTTACATATTAGCAGAATCTTTTTTAATACCACACAAATTACCGAAATTACAGGCTAAGAATGTACAGAGAGATAGGCCTGTGTGTTCATCTTATCATATTTATCCAATGCCAAATTAGTGTGTCTTGTTTGCAACGAAACTGTCCCTGTTTGCAAATAATTATAAATCTGAGCATGGTACTTTCAAAAGTTAGGCCTACCTTTCCACCCCAGACAGAGGAGGCCTACCGATGCAGAAAAATGTAAGCTTTAACTGCTAGCTACTTTTCTTCTGTGGCTTAACCCAATGAGAGAAGGTCACTAGTGTTTCCCTAAAAGGTGTCTGGGTTTAAACATCTTCTATTGTACAGAAAGTGAATAGCTTAATCAATTGATAGTGACAGAATTAGACTACTTCCCAGGCAAAGTACAAATGTTGTCTCCTCGGCTGTAGAAGGTTGTAGATCAGCCTCTGAATGTCAAATAAACAAAACAATGATATCAAATCAAATCAAATTTTATATGCCACATGCGCCAAATACAACAGGTGTAGAAATTACAGTGAAATGCTTACTTACAAGCCCTTAACCAACAATGCATTTTTATTTTTTATTTTTATTTTTTTGTGTTAAGTAAAAAAAAATAAAAGCAAATAACTAAAGAGCAGCAGTAGAATAAAAGAACAGTAGGGAGGCTATATACAGGGGGGTACCGGTGCAGAGTCAATGTGCGGGGGCACCGGCTAGTCGAGGTAATTGAGGTCATATGTACATGTGGGTAGAGTTAAAGTGACTATGAATAAATAATAGAGAGAGTAGCAGCAGCGTAAAAGAGGGGGGTGGGGGTGGGGGGGCAGTGCAAATAGTCTGGGTAGCAATGATTAGCTGTTCAGGAGTCTTATGGCTTGGGGGTAGAAGCTGTTGAGAAGCCTTTTGGACCTAGACTTGGCGCTCCGGTACCGCTTGCCATGCGGTAGCAGAGAGAACAGTCTATGACTAGGGTGGCTGGAGTCTTTGACAATTTTGAGGGCCTTCCTCTGACACCGCCTGGTATAGAGTTCCTGGATGGCAGGAAGCTTGGCCACAGTGATGTACTGGGCCGTACGCACTACTATCTGTAGTGCCTTGCGGTCGGAGGCCGAGCAGTTGTCATACTAGGTGGTGATGCAACCAGTCAGGATGCTCTCGATGGTGCAGCTGTATAACTTTTTGAGGATCTGAGGACCCATGCCAAATCTTTTCAGTCTCCTGGGGGGGAATAGGCTTTGTCATGCCCTCTTCACGACTGTCTTGGTGTGTTTGGACCATGATAGTTTGTTGGTGATGTGGACACCAAGGAACTTGAAGCTCTCAACCTGTTCCACTACAGCCCCGTCGATGAGAATGGGGGCATGCTGCTCAGTCCTCTTTTTTTCCTGTCGTCCACAATCATCTCCTTTGTCTTAATCACGTTGAGGGAGAGGTTGTTATCCTGGCACCACACGGCCAGATCTCGGACCTCCTCCCTATAGGCTGTCTCATCGTTGTCGGTGATCAGGCCTACCATTGTTGTGTCGTCAGCAAACATAATGATGGTGTTGGAGTCGTGCCTGGCCATGCAGTCATGGGTGAACAGGGAGTACAGGAGGGGACTGAGCACACACCCCTGAGGGGCCCCCGTCTTGAGGATCGGCGTGGCAGATGTGTTGTTACCTACCCTTACCACCTGGGGTGGCCCGTCAGGAAGTCCAGGATCCAGTTGCAGAGTGAGCTGTTTAGTCCCAGGATCCTTAGCTTAGTGATGAGCTTTGAGGGCACTATGGTGTTGAACGCTGAGCTGTAGTCAATGAACAGCATTCTCACGTAGGTGTTCCTCTTGTCCAGATGGGAAAGGGCAGTGTGGAGTGCAATAGAGATTGCATCATCTGTGGATCTGTTGGGGCGGTATGCAAATTGGAGTGGGTCTAGGGTTTCTGGGATAATGGGATAATGGTATTGATGTGAGCCATGACCAGCCATTCAAAGCACTTCATGGCTACAGACGTGAGTGCTACAGGTCAGTAGTCATTTAGGCAGGTTATCTTAGTGTCCTTGGGCACAGGGACTATGGTGGTCTGCTTGAAACATGTTGGTATTACAGACTCAGTCAGGGACATGTTGAAAATGTCAGTGAAGACACTTGCCAGTTGGTCAGCACATGCTCGGAGTACACGTCCTGGTAATCCGTCTGGCCCTGCGGCCTTGTGAATGTTGACCTGCTTAAAAGTCTTATTCACATCGGCTACGGAGAGTGTGATCACATAGTCATCTGGAACAGCTGGTGCTCTCATGCATGCTTCAGTTTTGCTTGCCTCGAAGCGAGCATTGAAGTGATTTAGCTCGTCTGGTAGGCTTGTGTCACTGGGCAGCTCGCGGCTGTGCTTCCTTTTGTAGTCTGTAATAGTTTTCGAGCCCTGCCACATCCGACGAGTGTCAGAGCCGGTGTAGTACGATTCAATCTTAGTCTGGTATTGAGTCTTTGCCTGTTTGATGGTTCGTCGGAGGGCATAGCAGGATTTCTTATAAGCGTCCGGGTTAGAGTCCCGCTCCTTGAAAGCGGCAGCTCTACCCTTTAGCTCAGTGCGGATGTTGCCTGTAATCCATGGCTTCTGGTTAGGGTATGTACGTACGGTCACTGTGGGGACGACGTCATCGATGCACTTATTAATGAAGCCAGTGACTGATGTGGTGTACTCCTTAATGCTATCTGAAGAATCCTGGAACATATTCCAGTCTGTGCTAGCAAAACAGTCCTGTAGCTTAGCATCTGCATCATCTGACCACATTTTTAGTAATCGAGTCACTGGTGCTTCCTGCTTTAGTTTTTGCTTATAAGCAGGAATCAGGAGGATAGAGTTATGGTCAGATTTGCCAAATGGAGGGCGAGGGAGAGCTTTGTATGTGTCTCTGTGTGTGGAGTAAAGGTGGTCTAGAGTTTTTTTTTCCTCTGGTTGCACATTTAACATGCTGGTAGTAATTAGGTAGAATGGATTTAAGTTTCCCTGCATTAAAGTCCCCGGCACTAGGAGCGCTGCCTCTGGATGAACGTTTTCCTGTTTACTTATGGCCTTATACAGCTCATTGAGTGCAATCTTAATGCCAGCATCGGTTTGTGGTGGTAGATAGACAGCTATGAAAAATATAGATGAAAAGTCTCTTGGTAAATAGTGTGGTCTACAGCTTATCTGTCACGATCGTGATGAGAAGCGGACCAAGGCGCAGCGTGATAGGCGTACATACTTTATTGAAGTGTACACACGAACCAAAACAACAAAACGATACGTGAAGTCCTAGGTCATAACACAAACCAAACGGAACAAGATCCCACAATAAACTGGTGCCACCAGGCTGCCTAAGTATTGTCCCCAATCAGAGACAACGAGCTACAGCTGTCTCTGATTGGGAACCACCCAATGTTGAGCCAACATAGAAACTAAACGATCTAGAACACAACATAGAAAACTATAACATAGAAAAATCCACACCCTGGCTCAACATATAAGAGTCCCCAGAGCCAGGGCGTGACATTATCATGAGATACTCTACCTCAGGCGAGCAAAACCTCGAGACTTCCTTAGTATTAGATTTTATGCACCAACTGTTGTTTACAAATATACACAGACCGCCACCCCTTGTCTTACCATATGCATCCGGGTATTTTACAGTTTGTTTCTAGCATAAAGCAAGCGCTGTTATAGATGACTTTATATTATCGGATTCGTTTTATTTTCTTCCAAATCTTAAGCTAAAGCTTATGCTTTTTGCCATTTTCTTTAATAAAAGGTAGGCCTATGGCATACCCTCTCATACCCCTCAATTTGAGTCCTGGTTTTAACTTAACAGCCCTTCGGTGACATGGAGGATGGTTATTTAAAGAGTGCATGGTGGGTGGAGGAATTGGCCGACTAATCTATGGATATAGCAGCCTATAGCTTAATTGAGTCTGTCAAACAGTAGGCCTACCTCTTATTTCTGAAATAGGAAGAAATAGGCTTCAACACAAAGCTCTCTTGTTGTTAGTCAAGTCTAATTAAAACTTGAATTTGCATACTTACAGCACCATAAGCTGTCCATTTCCTATTGATTGTGACGCGGTTGCTGCTTCAAGTTTCAGCACCACAATACAAGTTACTAGAATCTGGCTTATTGTGAGGTCAATAACTCTGATAAATACATAATGGGCAAGAAACATTGTTTTTATTCAATTATATAGTCAATTATAGTAGTAGCAAGCTATGAAAGTTGACCTCCAGTCCTCCTTCTCATCTTCGCTCTCTCCTTCTCAAACTGAACAGAACATAGGCTATAGACTAGTCCGTGTGCAAGATATTGCATTTTTTGGACTAGGCCTAATCCATTTTTTGTCTCTCCTCCTGTACTACCACTGTAGGCCTACACAGCAAAGCCATTGGTTAGGCAGCACACACAAAAAGGTTTGATCAACAAGAGCAGAGCAGACTGGGGCTCAGGGTTGTGATATCCATTGCAGTGTGTAATGCAGCCTAATTTTATTTACACCGTCCCAGAAGCTATCTTAGAAATATAACTTCGCTCTGTGCTTCTCCGAGCATGCACTTCGTAGCCTATAGCCTTTAGGTGATGGATCATTTGATTGAGACCACACTAAATAGGCTATAGGCGCTAATTCTAAAACACAGATTTTTTTTTTAATGTCATCAATTACAAACTACTTGAACCTCCCCTGGACTAGATTTAAAAAATACTAAACCCTCCCCTTGACTGAAATTGAAAAAGCATGACCCTCCCCCATTTTCCTCCAGGTACCCATTCTGTAAATGTCGATCCATCCCTTATCTCTCCCAGACTCTCTACAGTAGCCTATCTTTACAAAACAGTAGTATATCCCTACCCACTTCATCTCTCTCTCCTTCTCTCTGGCCCTTTGGTTGTGGCGTGTTTATCAGCAGCAGAAGGAAAAGGGTGCTACATCTGTTCAGCCTCTGGGCCAGCTGGAACATAAAAGGGAACAGTGGGGGTGGGGTTGGCAGGGGTTGGTTCTGTGTTAGATTTGGATCCTCCTTAGCCCTTTTAAGATAGGTTGACCCATTTAACAGCATTGTAAAGTATCCAGGGAAGACATTCAGGTGGATCAATGCAGACATGGCTTGAGGTCTATCTTTACGTTTCTCCTACTTAGTTGTGCTTCCTTTGTTAAATCCAGCCAACTCTTATCTGTGCTTATAGACCTCTACAATCCTCTATAATTGCAGCAGTCATTACCATACATTTTTGTTACACTGTAATCATTTATGGCAAGCTGAAGTAGAGCTCAGTTTTGTTGTGACCACCAGAACGTGCATAAGTCAGTAACAGCGTGTAGCTAGCTTAGAATAGAATATGCTGTCAGTGTCTTCTTGTTTAAATGAAGACGTCTTCCCTCAGCTCTTTGGCTGCAAATTAACCACATTGTTTCAACAAGACTAAAGCAGTTTGCATGGCACGTCACACTGTGTTTCTGTGTTTACGTTCTAGTCTGATCTGTCAGTGGAAATTAAACAGGCAACAGCTGAGACACGGAGAGAGAACTGAGGCTTGACTAATTGTTCTCCAGAGATAGTTGACCTTGATGGTGACACTGCGGTTTTGTGCATATGAACATAATTCAAAACAGACAAGAGATAATTAGCAACTCTGATGCCACTTGGGAGTTTTAAATTAGATTAATTGACTACAATTTGTTCTGTAAGACTGGTGCGGTTTGCAAGATCCACCCAGGAGTGGTATCTGTCCTCAGATCATTTCTTATTTGAAGCCTCCCTCAACCTCGTACCTATCCTCAGGCTAGTCATGACAAACCTGCGCTTTGGCCAAGGACAATAGATTTAAACTACAGAAATGCCTCAAGGTGATGGAAATCACAACCATTTTGGTTGGGCTGAGTTATCTAACAGGTCTCAGCAGGGTATGGAGTAGTGTTAGTCATCAGCCTTCCCAGGCTTGGGCTCCACCATCATCATCCCCAATGACTATCATTTCTGTTCTCACCCCAGCAGGTGAGAGCGAGACACGTTTGATAACAGTGGCATGCTGATTTTAGGGTTATGATGCAGTAACTGTTATTGTCTAGTGGAAAGGTATGGATGGATGACATGTTATTGTGTGCAAAGAGTTTGAGCAGATTCTAGCCAGTGGAAGAAACACCTCAGTGAGGGAAGTAACAATTGTATATGCCAATCTGAAATAGCTATTTTGGCTGTGTTTATGAGAAGAAGTAAATCAGTGGAAAAGTCATTCAGACAGACTTGTCTGCACATAACAGAATTCCTCCCCTCCCACCTTCATTTTCTCCCTCCTTTTTATTGGTTAATCTCCATTTCTATTTGAAGGAGAAAAATAGCAGCTGCATTGCATCAGGTCTGGAACTCATTACAGCTGAAAAGTGTTTTGACATAAAACTCCTGCTCTTCCTTACCTCACGCTCTCTGCCTTACGCTCCCTGAGAGAAATGAAAATCAGCCTAAAATAAGCACAATTGTTTTTAAATTAAGCAGAAAAAAACTGACAATTTTAATTGTCCTTCAAAACGCAATATAAATGACATATAACCATTACATATAATCATTTTAACTATCGCTAAGATAAATTGTTTGATTAAAATTGTAATTTCACTGAGAATGGATAAAACAAAACGTGAATAAGACAATGTACGTTGAATCACCAGACTGTGTTTATAAAGCAATGGGTGTTATTAATGGACCAGTGAATCCACTGTGTTGTCCTTCCACCTTCAGGCCCTAACGTGGTTGAACTTGAGAGACCACGGGTAGTCAACGTCATCCTCCCTGAGCACCGAGGTCACTTCTTCCAGCAGATGGGCTATTTCCTGGCTACCTTCCTCCTCCTAGCCTTCATCATAACAATCGTCATTGTGCTTACCCAACAACGCAGAAAGAGAGGTAGTGTGTGTGTGTGTCTTCCACTGTATGTATCTCTTCATGTCTCTTCTCTATCACACACAACCTAACTTTATATTTGTATGGATGTCCTCAATTTCTTCACTTTCTATTTATATGAATGTCCTCAATTTCATATTTAAATCAGTTAAACGGCTCTGTGTGTGATTGGTGATCTGTAAATGGTGTGATTAAAGTGTGTTAAATCTTGTTTTAGGGCTGGAGTACGACCTGCGAAGATCTGAACGGTCAGAACTGATTTAGTATGGTGGATTGTCACACTTGATAATGAGAACATGACTCATTTTAAGGAGAACCTAAACTCTCACTGAACTGTTACCACTAACCACCTCCCTCTCTTACTGGTAAACAGGAGTCATGTGACTGGCCACGATGACATCACATTGGATGCCATAGAGCTGAAGGTCTGCAACCAGGAATACCTGAATTCAGGTAAGGTTCCCATGCTGCTGTAGGCCCTACCTCATATAGACTAGAGAGTTTGAACAGGGTGACTCATATCAATAATGGCTGTCGCTGCACAGAGCTCATACGGTACAGTACATCATGACATGTCGAATTTAATGACCAACCTTTTTGCACTTTCTATCCTTAGACTGCAAAAACAACCTACAGAAAGAGAGAGATGTGTCCAAAGGCTGCAATAAAGGTAAGTGTATGTGACATCAGGGGTTCAAAACAACAATTGCATGTCTAATTTAATGTTACTTTTTTTGCTAATGTCACTTCTCATTTCTTTCCTACCATTCTCTTCCCTCCTCCATATCTCTCTCTCTAGAAATGGATGGAAAGTTGTGGATGTGAGCCAGAGAGAGCTGATGTGCCGCTGGCGGCTCCAGAGCAGACATACATGACTAGGAAGAGGAAATAAGGGATTAGAATGGTGGAATCCAAAGAGGAGGACAGGAGGGACTCTGTCTCTTTTTATAGACACCCCTTACCAAACTCTCTTACCAAAACGTTTCTGTTGCTGCGCCAGTTTTTAATATTTTATTTTATATTTTCATACTCGTGTATTCTCTATTCTGATCTGCTGTTATTTCAACATGGCTATACATGTCCTCAATTTTGTATTGTACTACACAGATATTTAATGTCAAGTATTCTATATCACAAAGAACAACCAGTGTGTACTGTACAACATTCCTTGTCTTTTTGTACATAACGAAACACTTTCTATCACTGTATGACTTCATTTTCAGAATGCATGTTGTCTTTAAATGTATGTGGGAAAACTGTCATGTTCCGTTTATGATTTCAGAGCTCAGCAAGCACAGAATTAGTTGAGTATTTTTATTAAAATATTTGCACAAACCTTTAATTTACTAGTAACATGTTACATTAAGTCATGGTATTCTGTCTGTAAAGGGTTTGTAAAGGGTTATAAGTATTTTATAGCTATGCTGTTAATTATTAGTTTGTAGATTGCTTAGAAATCAGTAATACGCCATTGTAACTGTTATAATGGTACTCTTACCAAGTTCATATGTGATTCATGATCATGGACCACAAAGAAAGGCTATACATGTAATAAAACTCAGGAAATCAAGCCTTAAACAGAATCAATGCGTCCAGATGTGGTTGTTGAGAATGTATGTTGTTAGAATGTGTTTGTCTGTATGTGACTGATTTGTCTATTTGTGTAATTTGTTTGTTTAGTTGTTTATTTGGATCCCCATTAGCTTTTGCAAAAGCAGCAGCTACTCTTCCTGGGGTACACAAAAAACAAAAACATGACAAGTAACAAAACACTGATACGCTGATAGACAAGAACAGTCACACAAATGTAAAATACAACGATATACAAACAATGCAACAAAAACATAATACAAACAATACAACAACAAAAATAATGTGTGTGTTAGAGTGTGTCTGTGTGTAATGTACACAGGCTTGCAATACACTGTCTGTAAAGTTTGGAACTGCCAAGTTGACAAGCCAAAGAATCTTGCAAAGCCACTGTCTTGTTGCAGTGATCAGGATCCTCATCTAAAAGATGATGAATTCAACTATTGCAATTGGATGAAGGGGTCCTGACAATATTTCAGTTTGGATGTTTTACATACAAGCAACTTATCTATGCAGTTGCATGTTGTTGGTCCATTCTAACCTCTCTAATAAAGGTTAAAAACAAACCATAGTGTTTTGATCAATATTTGATCATTTCATTACAAAGTGTACAAAGTGGTATACTGGTACACTGAATTTATTCATATGAAGAAAGATATTGGTTAAATGACATTTTATTCAAGAAAGAGCCTCGCAATAAATAATTATTAGGAATTCATCTTGGTTTCTTGAAAATAATTCTAAGTAACAACAAATAAATTGGCCACAGGTATTTGTTAGCATAGGTTAGAAACATGCCACATTCATTCTATAGTTTTCTTCACTCACTGGCTGTGGCTAGACTTTCTGCCTACACTGTACAGCAGCGCAACACTACCACCTACTGTCACAAGTTGGACGCAGAGGTGATCAAGAAAGTCTGCACATTTTGATGATAATATTGATTATGATGATGATCACTTGTTAATATTATAATAATCATTGTAGTTAATTTGTGATTTTAAAATGGATTTAGAATGATTATATTATCAGCTATTATTAGATAGATAGTTACTAAGTTGTGATAATTAGATTACCGTAATGTAGTCTAATAATAACAAAGATAATGACAGTAATAATATAATAATAAGTAAATAGTAATATTATGTAATTTTGTTTTCAATATAATTATCAATATGATCAACAGTTAATACAAACTATTATTACTGATAAAAACAATTGTAAATAACTGTGTTACTATTGATATACAGTAGCCTATGGTAAATTAGAAAGGTCTTACAGCCTTGTGTAAAATCCCCACCAAAGGTTTACTGAATAGAATGTGTCCTCCAATCCCCGCTTTATGGATGGTGCACTGCAGACTGCAGAACACTGTCTGTGACTAGTACTGCATGATGGGGAACAGTGGGTCTAGCCTAAACACACCACTAGATGACAGCACTGTCTAACGAATTACTGGAAAAAATATAAATATTCCCAACTCAATATCGCAAGGATGTGGACCGTCCCTTCCTGTTTTAGTACCGAGAGAGCCACCGTACCGAGACACATTGGAGCTGGAATACAGTCACTTATGACTCGATTATGGTTAGATTTCTGCTTATTTGATCAAATACAAGGTTATTTATTTTCCAGCGTGAGGTCTACAGTTATATTTATTAATGATGTCACGGCAGCGTTTCGTCTTATTAGGTAGCTAGATAGTCTCATATTTATTATTGCGCTGCCAACCCTTGTTCCTTTCCTGTGTCAATGATTGTCCTATCCTCACTCTTATGGCGGAGACTAAAATAATATATCACATTGACGAGGAGGAGACTCCTTATCTAGTGAAATTATCAGTTTCTCCTGAGAAAGTCACTTTAGCGGATTTTAAAAATGTCCTCAACAATCGTCCAGTCAATAGCTACAAATTCTTCTTCAAATCCATGGACCAGGATTTTGGGTAAGAAGCCACCCATGAATAGCCTATATTTTATTCCTGTGTATGTTGCAGTCTTGTTATTGTTATCATAGAAGTATAAACGTAGCTCAGCCCTAATTGGTTATTACACAGACACAACCATGTGTCCAATTTCACAACAAAGGTTGCAACATTCTAACATTTGCGCAAGACTGGTTGTGTCATGTCTGATCCGCAGTTGGCACCTGTTCATTGTATCCAATGCGCAATAGAATAGGTCCTTTGAAGTTCGGACCCGTAACACCAATATCCCATAGGACATTAAACGCGATTACGCTTTTATTGTTGTCGATGTTGGTTATAGGCTACTGTAGTCCACACAAAAGTTATTATATCTCATTTCGAAGGTTGTGCTGTGTTGTCATCGTCATGTAGTAATAAGCCCATCTAACTTGATGATATAGATGTTACGTTGACAAATCCTCCACATGTTTACTGTGTGGCGCGAGTTCGGGATCGATTCCAAATGAATTATTGCCAGACATGTTTCTCTTGTGTGTTCATGACTTTGTAGCACTTATGGCAATAGGGAATAAACAGAAAGAAGCGAAGGAAAAGCAGAATAGAGATTGATGCCGATAGAAAATGGTCACATATTAACTGTAGCCAATCATGATTTTCAGGAGACAATCATCAAATGTGACTGCATGACTATATGATGAGAACTTTGACATATATATGTCATGTTAATCTTATTTGATTTAATGGGATAGGCTAAAACGTAATCCGATGCGTCAAATAGGCATCCAATGGACTGAAATTGTCACAGTAGGGATCCTGTAGCCCTCTCGTGTCCCTCTGTTTTACACGCACAGACGAGCACGCGCACGAATACACACGCATACACACGCACAAAGGTAATTTCCTCCGATTCTAGGCAGAAGGTTAATCAAGCGAACATACATTTTCATGGAAATCATAACGCGCCGTATGCTCGACATACATGTTATATAACGAATGGGTTGAACAGCCAAAAGCTCACTCTTCGTTGTTGGGATTTTGCACATTTTCTGCCATTTTGCCATGCGACCGTAGGCCGCAAATCAGCTGAAAATGCCTGAGTAGAAACATGGCTGCCCGGTAGAAGAGCACTCCCAGAAAGAGGCGAGTGCCGTGGACTGACGGCCTGCAATAATTGTCAAATAGCACTAAAAATCGCGCAAACCTTTTTTATTGACAAACATCATGTAGGCTAAATCAGTCGAACAAGCTCAGCTGGTCAACACCAATACTCTATTGAACATTAAATGTAATTAATAACGCGTATTTTAATTACCATTGTCACTTAATAGTTCTGCCTATTGTCCTGTGAATGTACACTACAGTTCTATTGGCCAGTAGATGGTCTGTGGTTAGTGGTAGCAATTATTGAATTGCATTGTTGCCTGTCAGACATTTAATTTATATTCACTGATATCAAATAAATGATAGTCTGATTGGTTAGATGTTAAACATGATTTTTCACACGTTAGCCTACAGCCTATTTTCACTGATATTTTATTTTACTGTACAAGGGATTTATCCTCTGTTCTTTCAAACGGTCTAGTATTTAGAAGTAATGCAGGATACATTCATGAATAATTCACCATAGGCCTACATGCAATATATAAGTATGTTTTTATTCTTAGATGTAGTATTTCCTCTCACCCTTTTCATTGCACTCAGTATTATGTTGTCATCGCTCAGTCTTTCTGCACAGACAGATCTCCCCAGACAGGCAGCTAGGTCTATAGAGATGGTAATATTTTCTTGTTATGGTCCTGTTAATAGAATGTTTGACCTCTCCTTTCCCCCTCTCCCTGACCCCATACATTCAGACAACATGGACACCTTTAATAGCTGTAGGTCAGAGGTTCACTTATTATAGAGTCATGCTTGGAGGATGACATATTTGTGTTAATGTCTGTTTCTCCTCTGACAAGCTGTCACGCACAGTCACACACACAGCACACATGGCACCACATGCACTCAAACACACGCGCACAGGCGCAGACACACAGGGGCACACACACACACACACACACACACACACACACACAGGCATAACTCTGTAGAAGACCTGACTCCATCTGGTGTGAATATGATTGTATTTCCCTTATTTGGTTTGAGTCATCACATTAACATTGACTCATTCTGAAACCTATTATCTTAGTCAGTGACTAATTAATTTAGCTTTATTCCATTTACCAAAAGGTGCTATTGTTTCCAGTTATTCTACTTTTGAAGATGTTTTGAGGCGATTTCACAGCCAAACTGTATTTAGTACAACACTATCATAAACATCAGAGGAAGAAACCCACACACAGAGAGACAGGCAGTCCTCTGTCTCTAGCACAGGGACGTCATATCGTCATGTCAGACATTCCCACAGCAGGCAGCACGACCTTGTGAGGGAACTGTTTTTCCCTGGTAGCAGGTTAGTTAGTTGGGTCTATACTGTGGCCTCAGCAGGGCCTTCCTGTCCTGTCCCTGTCCCTCAAGTCACAGCCAGGGCAGATTGACCCATGGGACCCCAAGTGAGGGGATCCACCATCTGATTATGGAAACAAATACAACATGTTTGTTCTAAAGAGTTACAGTTAGGGTTAGACCTCCACGTTACGGATTTCTGTTCTTGATTGCAGTGCAGTGTTAGGCCTAGTGCCATGGTCCACCTTCCACAAGGGCCAGTGCAGTGGTGGTATTGGTCTTGTCATTTCAATCAACAAATTCCATGATAATTGTAGCATTGTTAAAGTAGATAAGTAGGCTACACTGAAAATCGCATGTGCAAGTGAAATCATTGAGCAGCGTTGTACTCAGTGTACTGGCTGTATACAGTATGGGAACAACACAGCCGGTCAGGGACACATAGAGGATAATATGGCTGGTGTACTGCATAGACACAGACAGTATAGCTGTTAGAGAAATTAACTAGGGAATAACAAGACTCCAGTAGAGAGGGAAAACATGGAATCCCTTGCAGTTATAGACAGTGTTTGATATGTAAATGTTCAGTCAGTGCAAGGTCTTACATAGAAGACACCCTGTTGTGAAGGGGAAGCAAGCAATTTTTTATTTCATTGTAATAAAATTATAGATTTGTGCTGATAATACCAGTATTAGTGAATGTGGACTACATGGAATTTATGCTTTTTTTGTCCAGAAAATGTATTTAGTCCATCTGTGTATGATTATGCAAATATATTTTTTGCTTATATCTCGTGAAATATTGTGTGTCTGTAATTTCCAGTTGAAGCATAGATTTGTGTAGGATAGAATGTAAATCTGGGTTGCTGTTGAGTTTTTATCCCACACTGTCCTGACAAAAGACTGCATTATAATGTTGTTCAACCACATACAAATGCCGGCCAATACCGTAAATGCACAATTCGAGAGCTTTGAGGTTGATATCATAGAGATCCTATTAAATTACTGTTCGTATTCTAATTCCTAATTCTATGGTTGATATGCTGTTTTGTCATGGCAACGGTTGAGCTGTTTGTTTGAGACCTCAGTAAAACCTTTGTCATAAAGGATCACTGAAGGTAATGATATAAGGAAAGGAAGTAAGTGCTCTTGGCATGAATGAGGATACTCAGCTGCATATGGAGGGTCAAATCTGCTGTTTTTCCACATGTGGTACCTCTACCTCACTTGAAATGTTAATGTTGTTATTATTACAGTACAATAACTTGATATGTTTAAGATCCTGAGGTTTCAGGAATAGCACTGAGCTAAGGTTGAAGAACTGATCCTCTTGAATAATTAAATACATTTTCATTCTAATTTTAATCACAAATATTTTGTGCACTGTTGTGGCGAGTGAAAGCTTTGGACTATGGGCCTGCTGTGTACAGCCGGCTGGTCGGTCGCCCCTCCTGACCCTGTGCTGTTGGGCAAGACTATAACTAGCTTTCCTCCTGCCCTGGGCATAGTTAAACTCCTCTAATTCCTACAACACACACACACACACAACACACACACACACACACACACAACACACACACACACACACACACACACACAACACACACACACACACACACACACACACACAGCCAGCCAGCCCTGCCTTACCGTGGCCCACCACTACATTATGCAGCAATCTCCCTGTAAATCTTGTGTCATTATCCTGTGAAATCTGTTAAGACTTGTTTAAGCTGCCGGCTTTGAGAAGTGAGAGTTGTGATGACGGAAACCCAGTGTCTGACACGTGTCCCATTTTAAACTGAGCTCTCCTGTGTGTGTGTCACCTACCCACTTGGGCACAGACGTCAATTCCATGTCTATTCCACGTTGGTTCAACGTAATTTCATTGAAATGACTTGGAAACAACGTTGGTTCATCCAGTGTATGCCCAGTGGGTAGCTACTGGAAGTATTTCTGGGGATCTCGGTGTAGAAAATTCAGTTTGAATATGAAAGTATGCATGCAGAAAAGTCATGGTTTACAGAGTGCACATCATTTTGTTTCCTTTGGACGTGTGTCTGGATTCCTTTGGTTTTAATGCTTTTAACAGAGAGAGAGGCAGAGAGAGCGAGTGAGAGGCAGAGAGAGAGAGACTGAGAGGCAGAGAGAAAGAGAGTGAGAGAGAGATTGTTACAATTCATGTTGTATCTAGCTTATTTTATCAACTTATTACACTAAAACAGGATCCTTGACCACTAATTTACCAATATGATGTTAAATTTGGAACAGGATTAAATTAGCACTGCTAATAATATATCAGAGGCCCATCCCAAGACCTTAGGAGTTAAAAAGCGCTGACTTTGACTATAGGCTATTTGTTTGTATTGACCGCTCCCACATCCTCCTAAGTTACCTTCAGTTGGTCATGTGGCTATAGACAGAGGATGTATACACTTCCTACCAAATGATGAGAATCACACCCCCTCTTCCTCTCTGTGGTGGAACAGAACAGGCCACACACACAGCAGCATTCTGTCTCTGTGTTAGTCAGTTCCAGCCACAACTGTACGTTATCTCTCTCTACCACTCCCACAGTACAGTACAGTATAATACAGCCGCAACAGGACACAGTCACTCGCTGTCGTCATGTGAGTAGGAACTCACAAATCAATGGAGCAGCAGTTTCATAGAAATGCTGTATAAAGACTTCATCAGACGCTCTGTTGCTTTTCTTTCAAGTAGTCTCTTTGTCCTGTTCATGTTCCAGGACTCCCTGGAAAACAGTGAGTTGTTGCTGGTGGACTATCCTGGTTAGATAAAAGATCACCTGAACTGATCTTTTCAGAACTTTTCAGAATTCACACCTATATTATATTTTATTCTCCCACCTCTGAGATAGGCATAACTACAGCCCAGGACTGTAGCCCAGGACTGTAACCCAGGACTGTAGCCCAGGACTGTAACCCAGGACTGTAGCCCAGGACTGTAACCCAGGACTGTAGCCCAGGACTGTAGCCCAGGACTTTAACCCAGGACTGTAACCCAGGACTGTAGCCCAGGACTGTAACCCAGGACTGTAGCCCAGGACTGTAACCCATGACTGTAGCCCATGACTGTAGCCCAGGACTGTAGCCCAGGACTGTAACCCAGGACTGTAGCCCAGGACTGTAGCCCAGGACTGTAGCCCAGGACTGTAACCCAGGACTGTAACCCAGGACTGTAACCCAGGACTGTAACCCAGGACTGTAGCCCAGGACTGTAACCCAGGACTGTAACCCAGGACTGTAACCCAGGACTGTAGCCCAGGACTGTAACCCAGGACTGTAACCCAGGACTGTAACCCAGGACTGTAACCCAGGACTGTAGCCCAGGACTGTAACCCATGACTGTAGCCCAGGACTGTAGCCCAGGACTGTAACCCAGGACTGTAACCCAGGACTGTAGCCCAGGACTGTAACCCAGGACTGTAACCCAGGACTGTAACCCAGGACTGTAACCCAGGACTGTGTGTCTGTGTGTTTGTGTATACCCTCGGCCTCCAGACCAGGCCTGCTCTAGTCTGTACTGTGTGACAGGAGCCCAGCAGGTGTGGCTGGTTACTGGCAGTGGTTGCTGCTGAACCCTGTCCCAGGGGTCAGAGGGTAACTGGGAAGTATTTTTGTAGGGAATTTACAGTCTAAGATGTAAATGCTGAAGTAGCCTCACACTCAATCACTCTATTAATACCGCACTGACTCCTGACACCCTGGCGGGTACTACCCTGTCCCTTTTTCAGGGCAACACAACCACTCTCACTATTCTAGGGCTGGGCTGGGTGGATAGGCACACTCTTAGAAAGAAGGGTTCCAAAAGGGTTCTGCGGCTGTCCACATAGGAGAACCCTTTTTGGTTCCAGTTAGAACTCTTTTGGGTTCCATGTAGAACCCTCTGTGGAAAGGGTTCCACATGGAACCCAAAAGGTTTCTACCTGGAACCAAAAGGGGTTCTTCAAAGGGTTCTCCTATAGGGACAGCCAATGAACCCTTTTTGGTTCTAGATAGCACCTTTTTTTCTAAGAGTGTAGGGGATAGCCTATATATTTGGAATTTGATATGATGACGATATGTACAGTTAATTGTGTGCACACGATAAATACAAATTCTATGTATTTCCCCAATGCCCAGACCTGTCACACATACACACATACACAGTGCACACACAGGTTTGCATCGTCTTCACTTTGCTGTTGATCTATGTGCTTGTCCATGTAATGTTTCTGCACTAATATCATGTTGTTGTACTTAGTCAGGGCCATTAATCACTTATGGAGGATGAGGCTCAACATCTATCTGCTTTCAATGGACATAGTCAACAGTAACATGGGGTGCCGAGCCCGTTACGGTCGAAAAGTGGAACATTCTACTGATTAAGCATGAATCACTTGCAGTATGCTCATCTGTGCAGAGCAGGGCAGGGTAGTAGAAATGATTCCTGGGTGTTAGGCTAACAACTGTGTGCTGAGGACTGACTCACTCTCTCTCTCTCTCTCTCTCTCTCTCTCTCTCTCTCTCTCTCTTTCTCTCTGTCTGCGCGTGTGTGTGTTTGCGTGTGTGTTTGCCTGTCCATTCCACAGGGTTGTCAAAGAGGAGATTTCCGACGACAACGCCAAGTTGCCCTGCTTCAACGGGAGAGTGGTGTCCTGGGTGAGTGAGATGAATGGCGCCCCCGCGGCGTCGCCCCCTGTCCCATAGCTCACCTCCCCGTCCCATTGCTCTTCTCTCCACCTCGCTGCGGCTCGTTGGCTCAGCGGTAGCAGAAGATACGTGTAGCGTTACGCTCCATATAGTGTATCTACCTAGAGAGATCACAATAGCACGCCTCCACAGTGCAACACTCGAAGACTCTACAGCATGGAAAGATTCACTTATTGTTGAGCTTCTATGCATAGTGCCTTATACAGGTATGAGCTAAGCCAATGGGAGATGAACCAAGGCATGGTTACACAACGACATCACAACACTGTCCAGGCTGGACAGTTTTACTAGCAATATCATACAGTATCCTACCAACAAATTAGGTCAGTTAACAATGATTTACATTGGGCCTTGTCACAAGTCTAACATAGGCCTACATAATGATACGAGACACAGGTTAGTTTGGTATAGTTGTACATAGTGCTAGTAGCAGTGATGCATACATTATCATGACAGGCTGTACGACATGCCATTCCTGTGAATGATGTCTCGATGACATGCTGTGACGAGGTGATTTACTGTATCACCATCAGGAAACAAAGTCAACTATAACATAGCAGAGTGATTGAACAAGAAAAGTATGGTAAGAGTGGTCCAAAAAATTTTATTAAAATAATTTGTAGTCAGTGTGCCTAACAATCCTCAAAACACAAAAGCTAGATGAAAAGTAAAGTATTGCTAACTCTAAATAGATATTTCTATAAAATGCTGAATTTTATATGAGGTTTTCCCAGTGTCTTAATCATGTTCCAGTGTTATTAGATTCTCCCTCTGGCATGTTCCTTTAACACTCATTATTATGGTTCAAATGAAAGCAGAGCAGCTGTATCTATGGGCCATTTTACATAAGCCTTTGTGCTCACACGCACACACAGTCACCAGTGTGAAAGCAATGTGAGCTGCGACGTTCCCTCTGTTTCCCAATGTATTTATGCATAGCCACCAGCTTTCCTCAGGCCCCTTCGATGCATCTCATTTAATACAGTATCTCTCTTTTATGTCTCTCAGATAGTTATCTTATGTCTGTTTTTGTGTATCTGTGTCTGAATATCTGTTGTGTGTCTCTGAGTCTCTCTCTATGTCTGTTTTTGTGACTGAATATGTTTGTCTGTCTCTTTGTCTGTAGCTCTTTTCCAGTCTGATTCTATGACTGTCTCTGTGTGTATGGCTATGTGTTTGTTTATCTCTATTTTCAAATGTGTCTCTGGTATTTTGTCTCTGACTCACCCCTCTCTCTCTCTCTCTCTCTCTCTCTCTCTCTCTCTCTCTCTCTGTGTGTCTGCAGCTGGTCCTGGCAGAGAGCTCTCACTCTGATGGGGGGTCCCAGTGTACAGAGAGCCACCCAGAGCTGCTACCCCCCCTGGAGAGAACAGGGGGCATCGGTGACTCCCGCCCACCCTCCTTCCAGTGAGTACATGGCACTGGCTCCATATGTGTCCCATTGCACATAAACACCATGCACACATCATTACACAAATTACACACACAAGTACACACGCACACACACACACACACACACATGCACCATGTCACCTTTCTAATTCTCTGCAAGCCATATGCTAATCAGAATCTGGAGAGCTCATCACAGAGATTCAACCCACACGGGGGCCAAGCCGAGTGCACACAGGAGTTGGAGTTGCGTGTGTGTAGGTGGGTGTGTAAGTGTGTAGGTGTGTGTGTAAGTGTGTAGGTGTGTGTGTGCCAGGGTTCACGCTAGCAAACTCTCGCTTACCATGCTCACCAATGAAGTGGCTGCCCTCCCATCCGTGGGGAAGCGCGTTAGTCGGTCTGCTCATCTATGTAGCTAGCTAAGCTTCCTCAAAGCGGCTCCAGAAATAGCCATGATAGGGTAAACATCTTCAGGGAGAGACTGCTGCCATTGAATGCTTCCTATTAGTGTTGAGACACTAAAAGCACCAATCCAGCCTAAATTAATAGTGATGCTAGGTAGCCTTAGCTAGCGCTACACTGCTATCTAGAACCTAAAATGGTTCTTCGGCTGTCCCCATAGGAGAACCCTTTGAAGAACCCTTTTTGGTTCCAGGTATAACCCTTTTGGTTCCAGGTAGAACCCTATTGGGTTCCATGTAGAAACGTTTCCCCAGAGGCTTCTACATGGAACCCAAAAAGGGTTCTCCTATGGGGACAGCCAAAGAACCCTTTTGGAACCCTTCTTTTCTAAGCGTGTAGTCGGCTGTACCTGCGCCAAAACCCCAGTATGTTTCATCCTATAGCTTGTTCTCCATCTTCTTTTTAAATAGCAAGCCAACCTGTTTTCAGCACTGTTATTTCCATGACTGATCAAAACTCATGTTCTCATGCTTTCTCTTCTTTCTGCAGCAGACATATGCAGAGCAATATGTTGGAACATTAAATCACAATATCGAATCGCAATACATACAGTGGGGGAAAAAAGTATTTAGTCAGCCATCAATTGTGCAAGTTCTCCCACTTAAAAAGATGAGAGAGGCCTGTAATTTTCATCATAGGTACACGTCAACTATGACAGACAAAATGAGAAAAAATATTCCAGAAAATCACATTGTAGGATTTTTTATTAATTTATTTGCAAATTATGGTGGAAAATAAGTATTTGGTCAATATCAAAAGTTTCTCAATACTTTGTTATATACCCTTTGTTGGCAATGACACAGGTCAAACGTTTTCTGTAAGTCTTCACAAGGTTTTCACACACTGTTGCTGGTATTTTGGCCCATTCCTCCATGCAGATCTCCTCTAGAGCAGTGATGTTTTGGGGCTGTCGCTGGGCAACACGGACTTTCAACTCCCTCCAAAGATTTTCTATGGGGTTGAGATCTGGAGACTCCAGGACCTTGAAATGCTTCTTACGAAGCCACTCCTTCGTTGCCCGGGTGGTGTGTTTGGGATCATTGTCATGCTGAAAGACCCAGCCACGTTTCATCTTCAATGCCCTTGCTGATGGAAGGAGGTTTTCACTCAAAATCTCACGATACATGGCCCCATTCATTTTTCCTTTACACGGATCAGTCGTCCTGGTCCCTTTGCAGAAAAAACAGCCCCAAAGTATGATGTTTTCACTCCCATGCTTCACAGTAGGTATGGTGTTCTTTGGATGCAACTCAGCATTCTTTGTCCTCCAAACACGACAAGTTGAGTTTTTACCAAAAAGTTCTATTTTGGTTTCATCTGACCATATGACTTTCTCCCAATCCTCTTCTGGATGCACTCTAGCAAACTTCAGACGGGCCTGGACATGTACTGGCTTAAGCAGGGGGACACGTCTAGCACTGCAGGATTTGAGTCCCTGGCGGCGTAGTGTGTTACTGATGGTAGGCTTTGTTACTTTGGTCCCAGCTCTCTGCAGGTCATTCACTAGGTCCCCCCGTGTGGTTCTGGGATTTTTGCTCACCGTTCTTGTGATCATTTTGACCCCACGGGGTGAGATCTTGCGTGGAGCCCCAGATCGAGGGAGATTATCAGTGGTCTTGTATGTCTTCCATTTCCTAATAATTGCTCCCACAGTTGATTTCTTCAAACCAAGCTGCTTACCTATTGCAGATTCAGTCTTCCCAGCCTGGTGCAGGTCTACAATTTTGTTTCTGGTGTCCTTTGACAGCTCTTTGGTCTTGGCCATAGTGGAGTTTGGAGTGTGACTGTTTGAGGTTGTGGACAGGTGTCTTTTATACTGATAACAAGTTCAAACAGGTGCCATTAATACAGGTAATGAGTGGAGGACAGAGGAGCCTCTTAATGAATAAGTTACTGGTCTGTGAGAGCCAGAAATCTTGCTTGTTTGTAGGTGACCAAATACTTATTTTCCACCATAATTTGCAAATAAATTCATTAAAAATCCTACAATGTGATTTTCTGGATTTTCTTTTCTCAATTTGTCTGTCATAGTTGACGTGTACCTATGATGAAAATTACAGGCCTCTCTCATCTTTTTAAGTGGGAGAACTTGCACAATTGGTGGCTGACTAAATACTTTTTTTCCCCACTGTATAGAATCATGAGAATCGCAATACATATTGTATCGGCACCTACGTATCGTGATAATATCGTATCGGAAGGTCCCTGGCAATTCCCAGCCCTACCAGTTAAGAGTTAATAAATATATATTATGAGGTCAGACAATGTGTGGTGTTATTACTACATCGATGGGTTAAAAGCTTAGGCGCAAACTCCGCTTCTCAAATCTTGTTTGACCCTTATGCAAGCACTAGACTTTGACTTCAAACAGACTGATTAAAGATTCTCACTGCACTTGTTAAGAGAGAAACCCCCAAAGCCAAATTTAACAGGAAATGCTGTGGTCCCTGGGCTGTGCTGGAGTTGTTGTTGCCATTATAGCAGTGTGTTAGCTTCTGCAGGGGTCTGTATTGAGAGCATGCAATCTGTCATGTTCCAGTATCTCTTTATCTACTGTTTGACATCCTGGCTTTTTTTGCCCTCTGCGGGCTGCTGCTCCCTGCTGCTTGGCTGTCAGCCTGCCTGATGATTTTATTGTTCGGGCCTCCTCTCTTCCTGCTGTGTCTACTGCCACCTTGTGGTCCAATATGAGCATGTCAGCTCGGCTCCCACACTACAAGGATTTAGCTTTCCTCTTTCTCCCCCCTTCACTTTCTCTCCCCTTGCTCTCTCTCGCTCCCTCTCCCTCTCTTTCAGACAGGCAGTCTTTTTTCTCTGGTCATGAATAGGCCTATGGTGAATTCCCCATAGTGAGCTTCTGTCATTCTCAAAACCTCAGCCTCATTCTGAAAATAGCCAGAATATTATTACCAGTTCATTTTGTTATTGTGCTTTATTCATGTATTTCATGGATCCATTCCTGTATGAATGGCTGTGTTTGATGGAGGATAGAATAGATAGAATAGGTGTTTGGGCTGAGTGTGGTGCAGAGCAGGCAGAATTAATGTGCTTCTGCCTGGTAATCCGGATTAGCGGACACCCATCTCTGTTTCCCGGGGGGGTGGGGGGAGATGATGATAGGAGGTTAGCGGGGTGGGGGGAATCACAGCTGCAGCACCCCATCCCCCTCTCCCAACCCAGCCTCCCTCCCTTGGTAATCTCACACAGGATCAACCGACACAGGCGATCAGCCTACCCCCTACCAGGCTGGACTGCTGCCATAGACACACAATATCCACACCACACTGGCCAATCCCTGCCATAGACAAATAATATTAACATACTGCCCCATCCATGCTTTATCCCTGCCTGAGACAGATAATAACCACTAGCTACAGACACAAAATGCCTCACCTGATCTATACCAGTGACTAATACAGTGTGTGTTTTTGCACAATGTAAGCATTAGCATACATATTTTGACCTGTTCTGGAGAGGCACAGATGCATCATTACATTCAGATGTAGAAACATGTTTACCCTTCATCCCTCTGAGTGAGCATGGCACAGCCGACCACAGCTTGTCTACGCCTGTGTTGCTACTAGTGGTCCTCTGTAGCTCAGCTGGTAGAGCACGGCGCTTGTAACGCCAGGGTAGTGGGTTCGATCCCCGGGACCACCCATACACAAAAAAAAATTATGCACGCATGACTGTAAGTCGCTTTGGATAAAAGCGTCTGCTAAATGGCATATTATTATTATTATTATTACTATGTATATATTTGTTGTTAATGTGCATGCGTCAGCCCATGGCTCCTAAGGCTGATGAGATGGCAGCTTTTATACCCTGAGGACCATACTGCATGAGTTACTTACTGTGTAGTCGTGTACTTGTGTACCTACGTATATGAACACTAGTGTGCGCATGCGTTCGTGTTGCCCGTGTGCGTTCATGCATGATGCATGCATGTATAGGTCCAGTACATCCCTGAGTGTGTATGTGCAGAGAGAGAGCAGTGTTCAGCAGGCTGGGTTGGTTGAGTTGTGTTTCTCACCAGCTTCAGGTTTCCTCGGTGTCTAGTGGTGGGTGGGTTTTACCCTGCTACCCTGAGGCTAAAGCCTCTCACCCCCTCTGATAGGATAACCTTCCCTCCAGCCCTGTACAGTATGAGATGTGTCCCAGCTCAGCCCACACCTGCTCTACCGGTCCCACACACACACACAAACACGCACACCCCTCCACCCTCCATCCTCCGCCCTGCCACAGGCATCATCTGGGCTTTCAATGGCCCTCCTCATTAGTACCAGGCAGCATTGAACAGAATGCATCCCTCTCAGGGTATCTGGTCATTAATGACACTTAGTGAAACACACATCACATACCACACCACAACAACACATCGCTCATGGCCAGAGGGACTGAATTTGAAACAGAGTCATAATTTGTAATAGAATAAATGTGGCAAAAACTAATGAAGACATTAATAAGTGCGTTTCTATAGCTTCCAAAATATTTTGTACAATGGTGGGGGAGTGCCAAGATGGAGGCACAGTGGCTTCAACACAGCACCCCCTATTAGTCATCTAGTGTATATATAAATCATTGGTTTCATTGTGGATCTACAGTAATTAAACATTTTGAATGTGTGTATTTCAGTGCCAATGCGGTGAGCAGTCGGGACGGCCTGGACACAGAGACGGGCACAGAGTCCCTCCTGAGCCACCGTAGGGAGAGGGAGAGAGAACGTGCACGGAGGAGAGCACGAGAGACTGAAAGTGAGTAACAATACACACATGATTGGGATAACTACCTAAGTACAGTATGTATATCATATCAGTATATCAGTATATCATTACACATCATTTTAGCAATATACCTCACACTGCTGACATTGTTCAGTAACACCCCGAAAGGGTAGACTGTAAATTATGTCTAAAACAAATCAGAGGGTTCACATCTTCTGGTGACAGGTAAGTGGAACAGTTTGACCAAGATTGCTTTCAGCACTCTCTCTCTTTCCCAAGACACCAATCTTTTTTTTTCTTAAGTGGGGTTCAGGTTCATGGGCAGAGGCTATTTTCATTTTAGTCATTTAGCAGACACTCTTATCCAGAGCAACTTACAGTTAGTGAGTGCATACATTTTCATACTGGCCCCCCGTGGGAATCAAACCCACAACCCTGTTGTTGCAAACGCCATGCTCTACCAACTGAGCTACACGGGACTAGTTTCCACCTGATAGTTTAACCTCAGGATCTGTGGGAGGACTGTTCTTCCTATTATGACCATGTATGGAGTATAGCAGATGAATGGGTGGTGGATGGATGGGCCCCCCCCCAAAGAGTTGTAAGAAGGTCACTTGGAGAGGAGAGGGGCTTCCTCAATCCTCCTTCAGGGACATTCCTCTCATCCCAGCATTCTATTGTACAGAGAGTAACTAAGCACATTGCATGTCATGTCTCTTTCTACACTCAGAATGAATGTTTGCAGTGTAGTGCTTTGAGAAATACCAGATTTTAAGATGGCACTTCGGACAATATCATTATTAGCAAGCCTGATTCTTCCAATGATAATAGTCACTCCTCCTCATATCCACCCTTATTCCTGTTTATACACTACTCCTGGATCTGGTTCAACAGTGTGATGATGTTGGTGTCTATATTTTCCATTCAACAACTACTGTAATGTGTCAGCCTACAGTCTCTGCTGTCTGTCACCCCTGTCTGTTTCTCCTCCATCCACCCACAGCAGATAGAGTCAGAGCCAGTCCTTTATCTCTTTATCTTATCACTCCATCTCTTCCTCCCCTGATCTGCTGTTCACAGCGAGCCTGGCTGTGTGGATCCTGCAGCTCCAGGCTCATTAACCAAATACTCATTCATTTATGTGGCTTAATTAGGATGAGCAGGATAAAGCATCAGGCTGGTTGGTACTGTAGAGACGAGAGAGCTGTAATGTCTATGTGTAATACATGAGCATGTGTGTAGCTGTTGTCCTACTGGGAAACAAACTACTATCTCTTCTCCTCTCAATACAGCCTTTGTTTTTATAGTCGCTCTGTTAAGTTCTGATTTGAGAAACTGAAAATATGGCTGTGTGTCATGTCCCTGTAGCCCTCTCTAGAAATAGCAGCCAGTAGCAGACCCTCTGTTGAAGGAGTAATAATCTCTCTCTCTCTCTCTCTCTCTCTCTCTCTCTCTCTCTCTCTCTCTCTCTCTCTCTCTCTCTCTCTCTCTCTCTCTCTCTCTCTCTCTCTCTCTCTCTCTCTCTCTCTCTCTCTCTCTCTCTCTCTCTCTCTCTCCCTCCATCTGGTTTCATTGCCTGGCGGCCTGCTAGTTAGTTAGTGCTAATTAAATGAGAGTGTCAGAGAAGAGGGCATGTCCCTCACGGTGAACACAGTGCTTCATGGCTCATAAAACGCTGCCCTACACTGCTCAATATAATCCAATTCAATTAGGCATTATTTGTTTAGGGCTCTTTATACAATGCCATGGTAGTCACTCAATCTGTGTCCTTGACTTAAAGGCCCAGGACTATCCAGCAACATGTAAAGTTATCCTGCCTGGCCCTGCAGCAGTAGTATAGCAGGAATTCCCCTCTTTCTTTAAGTGCCACTGTGTCTGTGTGAATGCAGCCTGCTTTACAATGAACAGAGCAGGGTGAATCAGTGTTTTAACAGAGGTAAACGTATCCCTTGTTCTCTCATTTCTGGTTGTAGGTATGTGAGAATGAATGGATGAATAATGCAGTGTTTGACAAGGTGAGGAGAGTGGACAGGTGTAGATTGGGCCCACAGGACACTGTGGAGGTATGGGAGAGGATCTGTTTCAGGGCCACAGGCGTTTTAGCTCTGCTACCTGCACTGGGAGATGAGGGGGATAGGAGATGAACTGACACCCCTGTCTGTCTGCCTGGCTATATCACGCTATGGGTTTGGCAGGACTATTTTGACACCTACAATAGGTGTATTGACTTCAGAGTGGTCTTACTCTTCACTGTATAATAACCTAATCAAAATGTAGGCAGCAGTAATGCAGAATATTTCTATTCAATTAAAATGTATAGAGGTCAAATGAGCATTGCTAAATGTTTAAGATGCTTGGAACCTAGTGTTTACCAACATTTTAAATTTAAACATTTGCTATTATGTGAAATGTATTGTGACGAAGGGAGAGCTCGAGCTTCGTACTGCTGAGGCTTTGGCGCCGTTAATCACCTGATGTCACCATCACCTGTGGCGGTTAGAGATATGCTCGTGCACCATATCAAATCCCATCAAATGCTGGGCTTTCGCTCCGTGCTTTGGAATGCAGTTCTCAGAGAGGGATTATCAGACACTCAGTCGCGTGCCATGGGATGGGAGTGCGGGGTAATATTTTTGCGCTACCAGTTCGTTCAGTTTCTCAGTGCGTCACACGACAGCACTGTCTCGCTGATCTGACTCTCGCAGTTGAGGTAAAATAATCACATTTGCTAATGGAATCGCTGTATAGGGTAGTTTGTAGTCCACTGGCTGTTAAATGGTAGATACATGTGATGGAATTAAATGATATAGGTGGTTTTATTTTAGGTTTATGCAGGTTATTGTCTAACCTCTTCAGTAGTAAATTAAAAGGCTATCTGTAGCCTACCTGTTATTATGTGTTAAATTATTTTGGCAATTTTATATTTTGCAATGCTAGTAAAGAAATCCATTCTAGATATGGCTGAACGAGGAAGCAACTATTATTATCATCGTCCAGCTGCTGAAAACAATCTATAGATGGGCTACCTTTTATGCAAGTATTTATTGTCCTATTGTGTAGGCTACATTCTATTGAAGAGTTTGACTGTTTTGTTAATGGAATAGCCTTAAGTGAATGTATTTAAGACAGTCTAATAGATAGCGATCATAATGACTTATTATATCCTACTTGAGCACCCACCTTATCATAAAACCTTAATTTTAGCAGATAACATATGATATTCCCATCCCTCATGATAATTACTTTATGGCTCTAAAATAATTAAATGAAAAAAATAAAAATCTGATTTTAAGAATGGGGGATAGAAAAATGCCTGCTTTGACACTAAAGGCTTATAGTTCACAGCACAATGTCCCAAAATAGAATAGGTTTGATTTAATGTTTTTTGTATTGTTTGGTCAGTGAGTATAGTAGCAGATGACATGTCAATTAATCAGGTGTAAGCATACCACAATGCCCAGGACTGTAAGAGTCAGACATTTGCAGAATTTGAATACGTCAAGATACCTTGCTGTCACTGACTGTGATGAGCAAAAAGGAGAAAAGATTATGTTGAGTGATTGTGTTATCTCTCCTCGATTCACAGTATCTTTCTCCAAATTCACTATTTTCTTTTGGTCTTTTTCCACTGCCTTCGTTGTAGATAAGGATTGGAGTCTGCCTGCCGGCAGCCTGTCATTGGGCAGAGAACCTGGTCCCTCTCACAGGGGTTGAGAGACAGACAGGTGCTGGGAGAGAGGGGACAGAGCATTACACAGACACCAGACAGTCTCAGTTTTGCTGCTGTTTAGTTGTGTGTGTGCGTGTGTGTGTGTGTGTGTGTGTGTGTGTGTGTGTGTGTGTGTGTGTTATATATCCCGGGATGAGGATTGTACTGCTCTTCTGAAGAGAGTGGTTGTATGTGTGTGCACCCTTTGGGCTCAGTCAATAATGGGCTCAGTCAGTAATGGGCTCAGTCAGTAATGGGCTCAGTCAATAATGGGCTCAGTCAGTAATGGGCTCAGTCAGTAATGGGCTCAGTCAGTAATGGGCTCAGTCAGTAATGGACACCACCACATTATTGGAATGTTTTAGTTGCTCGCGGAGAACGCAGGGTCAGCCACGCCCTCGCCGCTTTGCCAGAGCCTTCCAGCCAATCCGCTGTCACCCTGCTGAGACAGGACCCCTCCCCTGCCACTGTACGTATTGGGGGTAGATGTGGGAGAGAGGTGTTGGGAATTTGGGACACTGATGTTATTGTTTTGGTAGATCACTGTCTTATTAAGAGGTAGCTCTTATCTGCCACTGCCCACTGATAACACATGAGCTGAAGTCTATGGTATCATATTTGATGATAAACTGCATAATTACAACTGCATAAAGATGTTCTTCACAAGTCCACTGAAACCTTTGTTTGCCATACCATCACATACAGTATAGGTACAATGCCATGTTTGCCACAGGACTGCCTTCTGTAATAGTGAATCACTAGTAAATGCCTCCTTGGCCGAGTTGGTCTCTGATATCCTCCTGTATTGAGGATATTTTGAGCTTTTTCATCAGCCGAGTGCTCCGGTTGGTAATCCCTTCTCTCTTTCTCTGGTGCTTTCTAGACTGGCCTTTTAACCTCTTCTAAATCTTTGTCTTGGTTTCCGATTAGATGTCCTCATAGTGTCCTTAATACTAATCTTCTCTGGATGGTTTCCTATAACATTTGGAAAATATTTCTCGCATCATTTCTATATCGCTGTCTGTTGACATCTCCCACTCTCAGCTCAGAGTTGTCTTTCACTGTGTCACTTTTATGCCATTTAGCAGATGCTTTTATCCAAAGCGTCTAATAGTCATGCGTGCATACATTGTCACGTATGGGTGGTCCTGGGATTAGAACCCACTATCATGGCGTTGCAAGAGCCATGCTCTACTAACTGAGCTACAGAGGACTACCGTGGAGTGCCACATGGGTCAAAGATGTACATGTGATCTTCTATCCAAGTATTAACATCTGTTTTGTTGATATCTGACTGTGTTGATATCTGACTGTGTTGATATCTGACTGTGTTGATATCTGACTGTTGATATCTGACTGTGTTGATATCTGACTGTGTTGATATCTGACTGTGTTGATATCTGACCTGTTGTTTTGTGGTTGTCTTCTCTCCAGTCCCTCGTATCAACGGCCACTCTAAGTCGGAGCGCACAGCGAGGGACTCTGCCATGGGCTACGACAGTGCCTCAGTAATGAGCAGTGAACTAGAGTCCAGCTCCTTCGTCGACAGTGAGGAAGATGAGGACGCTAGCAGGTAGATGCTTCCTCTCACTCTCGCTCTCTCTATGTCATCTTCCTCTCTTTTCATCAGTGGTTCTTTACAAAAAAAAATACCATATCCCCTCTGACCTCTTCCCTTTTCCTGCTCCAGGGGTGCTGCCCTGCGGCTGACCCTGTGCTGCTCCCAACCTGCAGTGTATGTTGTGTGGTGGGGCTGGGCACTGTTATGTAAAAGAAGAAAGATAGTCGCACACTCTATATATGCTCCCAATTATTTAATGTTTAAACACCAATGTTTTAGCACACAGTGCCTTCTTCAAGGTTTCCCTTGTTTCTGTATCATGGACCAATGTATATTGTATTGTGTTGTGTCTTAGACTCAGCAGCTCCACAGAGCAGAGCTCGTCCTCTCAGCTGATGCGCAGACACAAACGCCGCAGACGGAGGCACAAAGTAGCCAAAATAGACCGGGTGAGTTCCCCTCAAAGGTTTTACTACGTCCCATGTGCATGTGAAAAAGAAAGAACCAGAATGGTTATGTGAATATGTCTGTGACTGTTTTATTTGCTCATTTACTTTCTTCCTCCTTCCTTTCCAGTCTTCGTCTTTCAGCAGCATCACCGATTCCACTATGAGTCTCAACATCATCACTGTCACACTCAACATGGGTAAGGCTTTCCCCTTTTTAATGTATCTCTTTTCTCTCTGACTCTTTCTTTTGTTCTACTAAGTATCATCAGAGTTCATATGTGTTTGATAAAGATATCATCAAGGTCCATTGACTGTAAACTGATTTATTTCTCTCTCTCTTCTCTCCTCCAGAGAAGTATAACTTCCTGGGTATCAGTATCGTAGGGCAGAGCAACGACCGGGGAGACGGGGGGATCTACATTGGCTCCATCATGAAGGGAGGAGCTGTAGCTGCAGACGGCAGGATAGAACCTGGAGACATGCTCCTACAGGTACACCCGCTATTAATGGGCCTAACATTTATTCTCTGTGTAATGTTGTAAAGTTATTCTATATGTTGCGTTCTGTGTGAGATATTATTTTGACCATATTTGTATGGTTTGTTGAGGGAATGAGCAAGTGCTTGCAAATTGGTTATAGATGTCCAGTGAAAAAGTTGCTTTGTGATTTCCATAGCATTACCAATGATGTTTGGATACAGTGTGTTTGACACAATGAATTGTAACAATAAGGGAAAGGGGAAACAGGTCCTGTGTTTCTGCCTGGCTTTGTTGTGACCTATTGACAACCATCTGAAATGGTCCTCATCACCTCCTTCCCCATAACCCTCTTTTCTACATGTTGTTTTTCTGCCTTTCCTTTTGCTTCCTGTTGTTAGTTCTCTTTGATGTCTGTATGGCTGGACTCAGACTAACCTCTCTGGCCACGCCTCCTCTTGTACACAATATACATGGTGGCTTATCAGTAGTTATTGTAGATCCAGCATATATTAACCCGATTTAATGTAGATCCAGCATGTATTAACCCGATTTATTGTAGATCCAGCATGTATTAACCTCATTTATTGTAGATCCAGCATGTATTAACCTCATTTATTGTAGATCCAGCATGTATTAACCCGATTTATTGTAGATCCAGCATGTATTAACCCAATTTATTGTAGATCCAGCATGTATTAACCTAATTTATTGTAGATCCAGCATGTATTAACCTAATTTATTGTAGATCCAGCATGTATTAACCTCATTTATTGTAGATCCAGCATGTATTAACCTCATTTATTGTATATCCAGCATGTATTAACCTCATTTATTGTAGATCCAGCATGTATTAACCTCATTTATTGTAGATCCAGCATGTATTAACCTCATTTATTGTAGATCCAGCATGTATTAGCCCCATTTATTGTAGATCCAGCATGTATTAACCTCATTTATTGTAGATCCAGCATGTATTAACCTCATTTATTGTAGATCCAGCATGTATTAACCTCATTTATTGTAGATCCAGCATGTATTAACCTCATTTATTGTAGATCCAGCATGTATTAACCTCATTTATTGTAGATCCAGCATGTATTAACCTCATTTATTGTAGATCCAGCATGTATTAACCTCATTTATTGTAGATCCAGCATGTATTAGCCCCATTTATTGTAGATCCAGCATGTATTAGCCCCATTTATTGTAGATCCAGCATGTATTAGCCCCATTTATTGTGGCTCCAGCGTGTTTTTCCACCCACTCATACATAAAGTATAAAGCTGCTTAGGATTTACTAGCTTTTATATGCGTCTGAAAGCACACTTGTGTGTATGTGTGTATGTCTTACAATAGTGCCCTAGAGAATTAACTTGTAGACTGCAGAGTCCTAAAGCACTTGTTTATTTTGTTTCTTTATTCACTTGTTAATTTTGCCCAACCACTTGTTCAATTAAAGACATGATCTGTGAACATGGACGTTAACTGTTTTGTTGTGTTCCCCAGGTGAACGATGTGAACTTTGAGAACATGAGCAACGATGACGCTGTGAGGATCCTGAGAGAGATCGTCTCCAAAACAGGGTAAGAACAGTACTGTGTTACAGTGCAGGATTGTTGGCGATAACCCAGAAAACATTTCAAGATATGTTAAAATGTTGCGTGTGAACACGGTCACAGGTCAGGTCAGACAGTCAAAGGACATGGCTATTGGGTATTTACAGGATTTAAAGCTGAGCAATGGTAAGACTCTGGAGTACATTAGCGTTATATTAGAAATATCAGTGATGCTGACCTCTGACTGGTTAGATTGGATAACAGTGGGTTTGTATTTTAAACAACTTCTGCATTATTGACTATTGTATAATACAGACTCATATTTATCTCCATAATCCTTGTAGTTCAACCAAACATTTCCTTTTCCCCCCTATCATTTCCTCTTGTTCCTTTAACTACACAGGAGCTATAGAAGTGAGTAGAATGTATTTGTATTGTAACTGACGGTCTCCCCATGTGTCCTCCAGTCCTATTAGTCTTACTGTGGCCAAGTGTTGGGACCCGTCTCCACGAAGCTACTTCACCATCCCCCGGGGTAAGAAACTCACCGGTGTTCCACCAACAACAGGTTATTACCACTTACAAACAGGGTTCTCAAACTCAGCTGGAAACTCACTTTAGAAACTTTTGAAAAAACGTTTTGAAAATCTAAGTGTTTGTGCTTGTAAATTCATTTAGAGTAGAAGTTTGAGCACAAGTACTGGCTAACACAGTAGATGATGTGTGTGTGTGTGTGTGTTATGTTTGTGCAGCTGAACCAGTGAGGCCCATCGACCCTGCTGCCTGGATCTCCCACACAACCGCCCTGACCGGACCCTACCCACACTACGGTATGACCACAGTCACTCACACAAACTAATGCAATCACTAGACATAGCTGCACTCTCACTGTCCTAGAAAGGCCACATACTGAATGTATTGTCACTCACTGTCTGTGAATGTGCTGTCTCAACCTCCTCTCCCCTTCAGAATTTGACGACTTGCCGTTATCTGCGAGTAAGACGGACATGTCAACCATCGTCAAGGTGATGCAGCTGCCTGACTCTGGTCTGGAGATCCGGGACAGGATGTGGTTGAAGATCACCATCGGCAACGCTGTCATCGGTGAGAGGGACTGGGGGACACGGACTACTACTAATAATGTGCCATTTAAATTGAGTAAATTAAGGGTTTAAAGTTGGACTTGAAACAGCAATCACTTCCCTTACTGTTAAACTGTGATGTCTGTTGCAAGACACTTCCTTGATATTGTCAACATAACATCTACTTGCTTGATGTGGTGTAGTTAGTTGATGCTATCAATATTATAGTGCAATAGAATCCTATATGAGTGTGTGCTGTTGTAGTGCAGACTACAGTGTGTGCTGCTATGTCACGTGGTGGACTGGCTCTACTCGACATTGTGAGGTTGTGATTCAGATTACAGTCTTAAACAGTGTGTTGCTGTGTGTGTCGCTGTGCCAGGTGCTGACGTGGTGGACTGGCTCTACTCGAGGGTGGAGGGCTTCAAGGACAGGAGAGATGCCAGGAAGTATGCCAGCAGTCTGCTGAAACATGGCTACCTGAGACACACCGTCAACAAGATCACCTTCTCAGAGCAGTGCTACTACACCTTCGGAGACCTCTGCCAAAGTACTGTCACTGAGCCACTTTGACATTAATATATTATGTACTGTATTTTATAATTAGAGGTGAATTTTTACTTGTGTTAAGTGTAGTGTAGAGTCCAATGGCAGTGTGTTTTTTACCTGTCATGAGAGGGGCTACCTCATAGATGTCACTAACTCTCTCTCTCTGTCTGTCTGTCTCTCTCTCTTTGTCTGTCTCTCTTTCTCTATCTTTCGCTTCTCTCTCAGACATGGCGTCTCTCAACCTGAACGAGGGTTCCAGTGGTGGGGGCTCTGAGCAAGACACCCTGGCCCCCCTCTCTCCCCCTGTCACCAACCCGTGGCCCCTGGGGGGTCAGCCATTCCCCTACCCCCCCTTCCCCTCCGCACCTCCAGGCTTCCCTCCAGGCTACTCAGACCCCTGCCACAGTTTCCACAGTGGGAGTGCTGGCAGCCACAACAGTGAGGGTGAGTCTGCAGGTCAGGGCTGCTAACTCTAACACCCTCATCAATATGAATGGGTCAGAGTGGATGACTAATTTGACCATATATGTCACCACGTTACTTTTCATGACAGCTAATGTCAACTGTTGACAAAGTATTGTATTTAAATTCCATAAGGCATATGCCTGTTCAGGTTAGCCTGTTTGGCCTGCTAGGAAATTAAGTTGACATAAGATGTCACACGCACACAGATACATATTTATGTAATAGAGGGTGTTCTAAAATGGTCTTATATTGTCAAGGTCGATCATGATTCAACATGGTTCATGCAGAGGACAGCTCTTCAGTACTGGGTGTGTACACTAAGGACCTTATCCACTTATGGCTGATTATTACTTGCACGAAATGATCAAATGAGGTCCCACCCTCCCATCAAATCTTGAACTATATTTTGTTTGATTTCAACATGACACTACACATTACATTGCCCTGTTACACATTACATTGCCCCATTGCCCACGGTTTGTAATTGTTCCGACATGGTACTGCACTGAGGGAGAGTGGCTGCACTGGCTGCACTGAGGGAGAGTGGCTGCACTGAGGGAGAGTGGCTGCACTGGCTGCACTGAGGGAGAGTGGCTGCACTGAGGGAGAGTGGCTGCACTGGCTGCACTGAGGGAGAGTGGCTGCACTGGCTGCACTGAGGGAGAGTGGCTGCACTGGCTGCACTGAGGGAGAGTGGCTGCACTGGCTGCACTGAGGGAGAGTGGCTGCACTGGCTGCACTGAGGGAGAGTGGCTGCACTGGCTGCACTGAGGGAGAGTGGCTGCACTGGCTGCACTGAGGGAGAGTGGCTGCACTGAGGGAGAGTGGCTGCACTGGCTGCACTGAGGGAGAGTGGCTGGCCCCGTGTAGCTCAGTTGGTAGAGCATGGCGCTTGCAACGCCAAGGTTGTGGGTTCGTTTCCCAGGGGGGCCAGTATGAAAATGTATGCACTCACTAACTGTAAGTCGCTCTGGATAAGAGCGTCTGCTAAATGACTAAAATGTAAAAGTGTTATCAGGGTGGTGTGGTAATAACTAGTCTGTATGGAGAATTGTTTAGTCTTTTGTTTTACATTTGTCATCGCATGCTGTGCTCTTCTGTCTTATTTCCAGCTTCTGTTCAAATCACTATGAAGTCAATCATCCAGACGTTGTCATTACATGCTTTTAGTCATCTCCCATTATTTCAAATTGCATTCAATCCTCATTGTCATGGAGAGTTCTGAATGGCAGAGAGGTGTGATACAGTAATGATACAGTTTCTTAGGGCAGAGGAGTGGTTAGGATGAATTATCAGTAGGACTGAGTGTATGCTTACATCTCTTATTTATCTTTTGCATAAGTTGTTTTATTCCGTTTGATATTTTGCTGTGTGTCTTGATTGACATTTGCAGTTTATTTTCATTTGGAATTTCCAGGCGAGCATTTGTGGATATTCATCGTGTGTGTGTGTGTGTGTGTGTGTGTGTGTGTGTGAGAGAGAGAGAAACAGGACATTTGTTGGCGAGTATCTGAGTACATTTCATTGCTCTAACTCATTGTTCAGTGAGAGATCTGTAAAGTAAGTTAGGCTGCAGTTGGCTGGGTTGGGAGGTGACAGCAGTAGACAGGTTAGGCTGGGTTGGGAGGTGACAGCATTAGACAGGTTAGGCTGGGTTGGGAGGTGACAGCAGTAGACTGGGTTAGGCTGGGTTGGGAGGTGACAGCAGTAGACAGGTTAGGCTGGGTTGGGAGGTGACAGCATTAGACAGGTTAGGCTGGGTTGGGAGGTGACAGCAGTAGACTGGGTTAGGCTGGGTTGGGAGGTGACAGCATTAGACAGGTTAGGCTGGGTTGGGAGGTGACAGCAGTAGACTGGGTTAGGCTGGGTTGGGAGGTGACAGCAGTAGACTGGGTTAGGCTGGGTTGGGAGGTGACAGCATTAGACAGGTTAGGCTGGGTTGGGACGTGACAGCAGTAGACTGGGTTAGGCTGGGTTGGGAGGTGACAGCAGTAGACAGGTTAGGCTGGGTTGGGAGGTGACAGCATTAGACAGGTTAGGCTGGGTTGGGAGGTGACAGCAGTAGACTGGGTTAGGCTGGGTTGGGAGGTGACAGCATTAGACAGGTTAGGCTGGGTTGGGAGGTGACAGCAGTAGACTGGGTTAGGCTGGGTTGGGAGGTGACAGCAGTAGACTGGGTTAGACAGGTTAGGCTGGGCTGGGAGGTGACAGCAGTAGACTGGGTTAGACAGGTTAGGCTGGGATGGGAGGTGACAGCAGTAGACTGGGTTAGATAGGTTAGGCTGGGTTGGGAGGTGACAGCAGTAGACTGGGCTAGACAGGTTAGGCTGGGTCGGGAGGTGACAGCAGTAGACTGGGTTAGACAGGTTAGGCTGGGTTGGGAGGTGACAGCAGTAGACTGGGTTAGACAGGTTAGGCTGGGCTGGGAGGTGACAGCAGTAGGCTGGGTTAGACAGGTTAGGCTGGGTTGGGAGGTGACAGCAGTAGACTGGGTTAGACAGGTTAGGCTGGGTTGGGAAGTGACAGTATTAGACAGGTTAGGCTGGGCTGGGAGGTGACAGCAGTAGACTGGGTTAGACAGGTTAGGCTGGGTTGGTAGGTGACAGCAGTAGACTGGGTTGGACAGGTTAGGCTGGGTTGGGAGGTGACAGCAGTAGACTGGGCTAGACAGGTTAGGCTGGGTTGGGAGGTGACAGCAGTAGACTGGGTTAGACAGGTTAGGCTGGGTTGGGAGGTGACAGCAGTAGACTGGGTTAGACAGGTTAGGCTGGGTTGGGAGGTGACAGCAGTAGACTGGACTAGACAGGTTAGGCTGGGTTGGGAGGTGACAGCAGTAGACTGGGCTAGACAGGTTAGGCTGGGCTGGGAGGTGACAGCAGTAGACTGGGTTAGACAGGTTAGGCTGGGTTGGGAGGTGACAGCAGTAGACTGGGTTAGACAGGTTAGGCTGGGTTGGGAGGTGACAGCAGTAGACTGGGTTAGACAGGTTAGGCTGGGTTGGGAGGTGACAGCAGTAGACTGGGTTAGACAGGTTAGGCTGGGTTGGGAGGTGACAGCAGTAGACTGGGCTAGACAGGTTAGGCTGGGCTGGGAGGTGACAGCAGTAGACTGGGTTAGACAGGTTAGGCTGCGCTGGGAGGTGACAGCAGTAGACTGGTTAGGCTGGGTTGGGAGGTGACAGCAGTAGACTGGGTTAGGCTGGGTTGGGAGGTGACAGCAGTAGACTGGGTTAGGCTGGGTTGGGAGGTGACAGCATTAGACAGGTTAGGCTGGGTTGGGAGGTGACAGCAGTAGACTGGGTTAGGCTGGGTTGGGAGGTGACAGCAGTAGACAGGTTAGGCTGGGTTGGGAGGTGACAGCAGTAGACAGGTTAGGCTGGGTTGGGAGGTGACAGCAGTAGACTGGGCTAGACAGGTTAGGCTGGGTTGGGAGGTGACAGCAGTAGACTGGGTTAGACAGGTTAGGCTGGGTTGGGAGGTGACAGCAGTAGACTGGGTTAGACAGGTTAGGCTGGGCTGGAGGTGACAGCAGTAGACTGGGTTAGACAGGTTAGGCTGGGTTGGGAGGTGACAGCAGTAGACTGGGTTAGACAGGTTAGGCTGGGTTGGGAAGTGACAGTATTAGACAGGTTAGGCTGGGCTGGGAGGTGACAGCAGTAGACTGGGTTAGACAGGTTAGGCTGGGTTGGTAGGTGACAGCAGTAGACTGGGTTAGACAGGTTAGGCTGGGTTGGGAGGTGACAGCAGTAGACTGGGCTAGACAGGTTAGGCTGGGTTGGGAGGTGACAGCAGTAGACTGGGTTAGACAGGTTAGGCTGGGTTGGGAGGTGACAGCAGTAGACTGGGTTAGACAGGTTAGGCTGGGTTGGGAGGTGACAGTAGTAGACTGGACTAGACAGGTTAGGCTGGGTTGGGAGGTGACAGCAGTAGACTGGGTTAGACAGGTTAGGCTGGGTTGGGAGGTGACAGCAGTAGACTGGGCTAGACAGGTTAGGCTGGGCTGGGAGGTGACAGCAGTAGACTGGGTTAGACAGGTTAGGCTGGGTTGGGAGGTGACAGCAGTAGACTGGGTTAGACAGGTTAGGCTGGGTTGGGAGGTGACAGCAGTAGACTGGGTTAGACAGGTTAGGCTGGGTTGGGAGGTGACAGCAGTAGACTGGGTTAGACAGGTTAGGCTGGGTTGGGAGGTGACAGCAGTAGACTGGGTTAGACAGGTTAGGCTGCGCTGGGAGGTGACAGCAGTAGACTGGGTTAGACAGGTTAGGCAGGGTTGGAAGATGACAGCAGTAGACAGGTTAGGCTGGGTTGGGAGGTGACAGCAGTAGACAGGTTAGGCTGGGTTGGGAGGTGACAGCAGTAGACTGGGTTAGACAGGTTAGGCTGGGTTGGGAGGTGACAGCAGTAGACTGGGTTAGACAGGTTAGGCTGGGTTGGGAGGTGACAGCAGTAGACTGGGCTAGACAGGTTAGGCTGGGTTGGGAGGTGACAGCAGTAGACTGGGTTAGACAGGTTAGGCTGGGTTGGGAGGTGACAGCAGTAGACTGGGTTAGACAGGGTAGGCTGGGTTGGGAGGTGACAGCAGTAGACTGGGCTAGACAGGTTAGGCTGGGTTGGGAGGTGACAGCAGTAGACTGGGTTAGACAGGTGAGGCTGGGTTGGGAGGTGACAGCAGTAGACTGGGCTAGACAGGTTAGGCTGGGTTGGGAGGTGACAGTATTAGACAGGTTAGGCTGGGTTGGGAGGTGACAGCAGTAAACTGGGTTAGACAGGTTAGGCTGGGTTGGGAGGTGACAGCAGTAGACTGGGTTAGACAGGTTAGGCAGGGTTGGAAGGTGACAGCAGTAGACAGGTTAGGCTGGGTTGGGAGGTGACAGCAGTAGACAGGTTAGGCTGGGTTGGGAGGTGACAGCAGTAGACTGGGTTAGACAGGTTAGGCTGGGTTGGGAGGTGACAGCAGTAGACTGGGTTAGGCTGGGTTGGGAGGTGACAGTAGTAGACTGGGTTAGACGGGTTAAGCTGGGTTGGGAGGTGACAGCAGTAGACTGGGTTAGACAGGTTAGGCTGGGTTGGGAGGTGACAGCAGTAGACTGGGTTAGACAGGTTAGGCTGGGTTGGGAGGTGACAGCAGTAGACTGGGCTAGACAGGTTAGGCTGGGTTGGGAGGTGACAGCAGTAGACTGGGTTAGACAGGTTAGGCTGGGTTGGGAGGTGACAGCAGTAGACTGGGTTAGACAGGTTAGGCTGGGTTGGGAGGTGACAGCAGTAGACTGGGCTAGACAGGTTAGGCTGGGTTGGGAGGTGACAGCAGTAGACTGGGTAAGACAGGTTAGGCTAGGTTGGGAGGTGACAGCAGTAGACTGGGTTAGACAGGTTAGGCTGGGTTGGGAGGTGACAGTATTAGACAGGTTAGGCTGGGTTGGGAGGTGACAGCAGTAAACTGGGTTAGACAGGTTAGGCTGGGTTGGGAGGTGACAGCAGTAGACTGGGCTAGACAGGTTAGGCTGGGTTGGGAGGTGACAGCAGTAGACTGGGTTAGACAGGTTAGGCTGGGTTGGGAGGTGACAGTATTAGACAGGTTAGGCTGGGTTGGGAGGTGACAGCAGTAAACTGGGTTAGACAGGTTAGGCTGGGCTGGGAGGTGACAGCAGTAGACTGGGCTAGACAGGTTAGGCTGGGTTGGGAGGTGACAGCAGTAGACTGGGCTAGACAGGTTAGGCTGCGCTGGGAGGTGACAGCAGTAGACTGGGTTAGACAGGTTAGGCAGGGTTGGAAGGTGACAGCAGTAGACAGGTTAGGCTGGGTTGGGAGGTGACAGCAGTAGACAGGTTAGGCTGGGTTGGGAGGTGACAGCAGTAGACTAGGTTAGACAGGTTAGGCTGGGCTGGGAGGTGACAGCAGTAGACTGGGTTAGACAGGTTAGGCTGGGTTGGGAGGTGACAGTAGTAGACTGGGTTAGACGGGTTAAGCTGGGTTGGGAGGTGACAGCAGTAGACTGGGTTAGACAGGTTAGGCTGGGTTGGGAGGTGACAGCAGTAGACTGGGTTAGACAGGTTAGGCTGGGTTGGGAGGTGACAGCAGTAGACTGGGCTAGACAGGTTAGGCTGGGTTTGGAGGTGACAGCAGTAGACTGGGTTAGACAGGTTAGGCTGGGTTGGGAGGTGACAGCAGTAGACTGCGTTAGACAGGTTAGGCTGGGTTGGGAGGTGACAGCAGTAGACTGGGCTAGACAGGTTAGGCTGGGTTGGGAGGTGACAGCAGTAGACTGGGTTAGACAGGTTAGGCTGGGTTGGGAGGTGACAGCAGTAGACTGGGCTAGACAGGTTAGGCTGGGTTGGGAGGTGACAGCAGTAGACTGGGTTAGACAGGTTAGGCTGGGTTGGGAGGTGACAGCAGTAGACTGGGTTAGACAGGTTAGGCTGGGTTGGGAGGTGACAGTATTAGACAGGTTAGGCTGGGTTGGGAGGTGACAGCAGTAAACTGGGTTAGACAGGTTAGGCTGGGTTGGGAGGTGACAGCAGTAGACTGGGCTAGACAGGTTAGGCTGGGTTGGGAGGTGACATCAGTAGACTGGGTTAGACAGGTTAGGCTGGGTTGGGAGGTGACAGCAGTAGACTGGGTTAGACAGGTTAGGCTGGGTTGGGAGGTGACAGTATTAGACAGGTTAGGCTGGGTTGGGAGGTGACAGCAGTAAACTGGGTTAGACAGGTTAGGCTGGGCTGGGAGGTGACAGCAGTAGACTGGGCTAGACAGGTTAGGCTGGGTTGGGAGGTGACAGCAGTAGACTGGGCTAGACAGGTTAGGCTGCGCTGGGAGGTGACAGCAGTAGACTGGGTTAGACAGGTTAGGCAGGGTTGGAAGGTGACAGCAGTAGACAGGTTAGGCTGGGTTGGTAGGTGACAGCAGTAGACAGGTTAGGCTGGGTTGTGAGGTGACAGCAGTAGACTGGGTTAGACAGGTTAGGCTGGGCTGGGAGGTGACAGCAGTAGACTGGGTTAGACAGGTTAGGCTGGGTTGGGAGGTGACAGTAGTAGACTGGGTTAGACGGGTTAAGCTGGGTTGGGAGGTGACAGCAGTAGACTGGGTTAGACAGGTTAGGCTGGGTTGGGAGGTGACAACAGTAGACAGGTTAGGCTGGGCTGGGAGGTGACAGCAGTAGACTGGGTTAGACAGGTTAGGCTGGGTTGGGAGGTGACAGTAGTAGACTGGGTTAGACAGGTTAGGCCGGGTTGGGAGTTGACAGCAGTAGACAGGTTAGGCTGGGTTGGGAAGTGACAGCAGTAGACAGGTTAGGCTGGGCTGGGAGGTGACAGCAGTAGACTGGGTTAGACAGGTTAGGCTGGGCTGGGAGGTGACAGCAGTAGACTGGGTTAGACAGGTTAGGCCGGGTTGGGAGGTGACAGCAGTAGACAGGTTAGGCTGGGCTGGGAGGTGACAGCAGTAGACTGGATTAGACAGGTTAGGCTGGGCTGGGAGGTGACAGCAGTAGACTGGGTTAGACAGGTTAGGCTGGGCTGGGAGGGGACAGCAGTAGACTGGGTTAGACAGGTTAGGCTGGGTTGGGAGGTGACAGCAGTAGACTGGGTTAGACAGGTTAGGCTGGGTTGGGAGATGACAGCAGTAGACTGGGTTAGACAGGTTAGGCTGGGCTGGGAGGTGACAGCAGTAGACTGGGTTAGACAGGTTAGGCTGGGCTGGGAGGTGACAGCAGTAGACTGGGTTAGACAGGTTAGGCTGGGTTGGGAGGTGACAACAGTAGACTGGGTTAGACAGGTTAGGCTGGGCTGGGAGGTGACAGCAGTAGACTGGGTTAGGCTGGGCTGGGAGGTGACAGCAGTAGACTGGGTTAGACAGGTTAGGCTGGGTTGGTAGGTGACAGCAGTAGACTGGGTTAGACAGGTTAGGCTGGGTTGGGAGGTGACAGCAGTAGACTGGGTTAGACAGGTTAGGCTGGGTTGGGAGGTGACAGCAGTAGACTGGGTTAGACAGGTTAGGCTGGGTTGGGAGGTGACAGCAGTAGACTGGGTTAGACAGGTTAGGCTGGGTTGGGAGGTGACAGCAGTAGACTGGGTTAGACAGGTTAGGCTGGGTTGGGAGGTGACAGCAGTAGACTGGGTTAGACATGTTAGGCTGGGTTGGGAGGTGACAGCAGTAGACTGGGTTAGACAGGTTAGGCTGGGTTGGGAGGTGACAGCAGGAGACTGGGTTAGACAGGTTAGGCTGGGTTGGGAGGTGACAGCAGTAGACTGTGTTAGACAGGTTAGGCTGGACTGGGAGGTGACAGCAGTAGACTGGGTTAGACAGGTTAGGCTGGGTTGGGAGGTGACAGCAGTAGACTTGGTTAGACAGGTTAGGCTGGGTTGGGAGGTGACAGCAGTAGACTGGGTTAGACAGGTTAGGCTGGGTTGGGAGGTGACAGCAGTAGACTGGGTTAGACAGGTTAGGCTGGGTTGGGAGGTGACAGCAGTAGACTGGGTTAGACAGGTTAGGCTGGGTTGGGAGGTGACAGCAGTAGACTGGGTTAGACAGGTTAGGCTGGGTTGGGAGGTGACAGCAGTAGACTGGGTTAGACAGGTTAGGCTGGGTTGGGAGGTGACAGCAGTAGACTGGGTTAGACAGGTTAGGCTGGGTTGGGAGGTGACAGCAGTAGACAGGTTAGGCTGGGTTGGGAGGTGACAGCAGTAGACTGGGTTAGACAGGTTAGGCTGGGTTGGGAGGTGTGTGTAACTCTGTTGTTCCCTCTGTTTCTGCTGGGCAACGGTAGACTGATGGACCAGGTAGTCCCAGGACTCTGGGGAACCGGTAAGCTAACAGCTAACCCACTCTCTACTACCGCTACTTCTCTGCTACCTGTACCTTTCTCCTCTCTCTCTCTCTCTCTCTCTCTCTCTCTCTCTCTCTCTCTCTCTCTCTCTCTCTCTCTCTCTCTCTCTCTCTCTCTCTCTCTCTCTCTCTCTCTCTCTCTCTCAAGCCATCGCAATTTTTTATCTTACCTCCACTCTTGCTTTTTGCCCTCTCCCCTCTCTACATCTCTATTTATTTCTGTCTCTCTTTATATACAGTATACACACATATATATATACATCACACATATATATATATATATATATATATATACCTCGTTCTCCTCATACCATAGCTTTTAAGGTTATTGTTTCCCATGCCTCTCCCTCTGAGTGTCTGAGTGTCTGAGTGTCTGAGTGTGTGAGTGTGTGTTGGTGTGTGAGTGTCTGAGTGTGTGAGTGTCTGAGTGTCTGAGTGTCTGAGTGTGTGAGTGTGTGAGTGTGTGAGTGTCTGAATGTCTGAGTGTCTGAGTGTGTGAGTGTCTGAGTGTGTGAGTGTGTGTTGGTGTGTGAGTGTGTGAGTGTCTGAGTGTCTGAGTGTGTGAGTGTCTGAGTGTCTGAGTGTCTGAGTGTCTGAGTGTGTGAGTGTGTGAGTGTGTGAGTGTCTGAATGTCTGAGTGTCTGAGTGTGTGAGTGTCTGAGTGTGTGAGTGTGTGTTGGTGTGTGAGTGTGTGAGTGTCTGAGTGTGTGAGTGTCTGAGTGTGTGAGTGTGTGAGTGTCTGAGTGTCTGAGTGTGTGAGTGTCTGAGTTTGTGAGTGTCTGAGTGTGTGCGTGTGAGTGTGTGAGTGTGTGTTGGTGTGTGTCCATGCCGTTTCTGCTCCTGCAGCTGTCTGTTTAACTCTCCTCTCCTGACCGTCCATTCTCCCTCTCTGCACCTGTGGGCATGTGTTGGTTGGTACTGTGCTGCTGTAGTCTCAGTCAGAGATGTGCATGATTCAGGATGATCAGTTCAGGCCAAGGCTTGCACTATCATTCTCACTGCTAGGGGGCAGTAATGCACCACTTTACCCAGTACTGTTGGGCTCATTGCTTATTGAAAGGTGGGAGAAATGTTTGATAATGATGATAATGTTGTACACCTGTATCAGTAAGATCGTTTTCATCTTTCTCTGTACAATTAAACACTGAAATGATGAATGGATCTCTTTCTCCGAGAACAGATCATAAAAGCACCACTTGTGGTGCTATTACCAATGCAGTGCTCCAATGTTAAAATGTGTCTTTGATGCAGGGGTATCGTTACATTTGTATCATTAAATCCAGAGTGGAGTCCAGAGTAAGCATTGAAAGGTGACAGAGTGGCGTCTCAACCTACTGGGCAAAAACTGGTTGAATCGACGTTGTTTCCACCTAATTTCAACAACAAAAAGTTCGATGTGATGACGTTGAATCAACATGGAAAACAGATTGGATTTGAAAAAATGCATCAATGTAAGGGAAATTCCTAATTTTTTCACCCAACTTTTAACCTAAATCCAATTACATGCATTTTTTTGTTGATTTCACGTTGAATTCAGGTTACTTGACAACAAACCAAATGTAAATCAAAACTAGACGTTGAACCGACATCTGTGCCCAGTGGGAAGTCGGTCTGAGATTTGAGGGAGAAAAAGCCATGGAATTATCATGTTTGCAATTAGGTCTGTATAGTGGATGGGAATTATAATGAATGTTCAACCACCATGATTATCACAGCAATGGTAGCCAATTCAGCCAACTGTTCAAAATCAGTAATAAGTAGCTGCTGAGTTGGAGCTGCTGATGTGTGTCTGGTGTTGTTTAACCAGGTGTTTGACTACCCAGCTGACGTGTGTGTGTCTCTGTCCTCTCCCAGGAAGCAGAAGCAGTGGATCCAACCCCAGTGCGGGGACAGGGAAGGGCCCTAGCCGACGCTCCTCCCCACAAGAGAAGGGTCACAGGTCCCCATGCAGTGAATCCGAGCCACCGGGCATCCTAGGGGCGAGGCGCCCTGGCGATAGGTCCGCCAGCCAGCTCAGTCATCACAGCAGCCACGCCCCCTCCAGCCACAGCCACACCCGCTCGGGTGTCAGCCACGCCCAGTCTCACAGGAGCCACGGTCACTCACAGAACAGCCACGCCCACAGCCACGCCTCCTTCACCTACAAACATGTCCCTTTCACCCAACCTGGGCTCGGCTCGTGTGGCCACAGTGAGCGAAGCCACGCCTCCTCCTACGGCCCCCCAGGCCTGCCCCCCCCATACTGCCTGGCCCGGCTGGCCCCAAAGACCTCCGTCAGCAGCAGCACCCCTCCCGGGGCCCCCCCGGTACGGGAGCTAGGAGCCGTCCCCCCTGAGCTCACGGCCAGCCGCCAGTCCTTTCAGCACGCTATGGGCAATCCCTGTGAGTTCTTTGTTGACATCATGTGACAGACAGGACAGTGCCTTTTAAAAACTTGCCGAGCACAAACAATTATCCCGTCCAACTGCCTGTCTGTCCGTCACGCCTCTCCTTTTCTTCTTTACCCCTCTGCTACTGACTATCCCTTGAGAATGTAGACACTGATCCTCTCCCCTCCCTCCCTCTGATGTCGGAGCAGAGGAGGACAGGAGACAAGAGCACAACAGAACAGAAGAGAGTCCTGCTATCACACTAACACACAGAGCTCCTTTGTATTGACGTGACATGTACAGTTTGTAAAATCGATGTGAGTGGTGTTCAATATGGTGATCCTTGTGAGCTGCCACACAGACAGTCCAGTCCTGAGAGCGTGTACTTACTCTATGTGGAGTACGACTACCTGCTGTTTGTAGAACCAGACGTCCAGGCCAACTGACTGGGTCTGGATCTCAATCCCCCAGACCCAGAGCTCTGGAAGAGGGAAGCCCCACAGGCTCTAGACTCCGGGCAAGCCTCCTGGCATGTCACCCTTTACACAAACGTCCACTATTTAGCCAATAATACCAAAACTCCTGCTCTAACTGACTGACATGCTTTCTTATCCGGTATGCAGGGGGACCATGACATATTCTAACTAGTCAAAGCTAGCCTCAGCCCATTTGACAGCCTTGTATTTGTCCAACTTTATAAGGGAGGCACTGTAGCCAGTTGTTAGTTTAAATTTGGGGGGTAGTGCCTCTTGCCAACGGTTTAAAGGGAGAATCCATACACTGGATAATCTTTTTGACATTTATGTGACCATGATGTTGCATTGACGGTCAGTGTCATACCTCTCTCTATGACTGACTGACACATAGACAATCAGTCATTGTCTCCCTCTCTGTGACTCAGTGGCCAGGTTATGGCCACTGTCCTAGCTGTGCTTTGTCGAATGTATCATTATTAATGCAGTCAATTGACCCGTGACCTCCACAACAGACTTATGTTTGAGGTCTACTACCTGAAACAGAACTAAGCTGATCATCACCAGTTAAAGACAACAGGGTCGCTTAAAGTGGATGGATGTCCCCCTCCAGTCATCAGTGTTGACTGAAACAGAGATAACCAAAGCTTCACACAGTGAGGTGTGTAGTTCTGTACAGTGTAGGTATTGTTCTGTGATATCACCAGATGATTTCTGATTAAATTTCAGCCCTTAATTCTAAAATTATTATTGTGAAACAAATTGATAAAGCTGTGTTTGAGTCTACCGACAACACAGAAACGGTGTGGTGCATAAGACCTTTCTGTCGCAGCACTCTCCTAATTATTTGAGCACTTTTTCATTGTCTCGCTCTCTCTCTCTGGCCCTTTAGTATGAAACACTGTTTGCAATCAAAGCTTTGTCCGTCGTGTTGTTTCTTTACAAAAAGAGGAATAAATTGTACATAGAAATGTATTATATATAAGAATAAAAATATATGTACAAAGATTGTCTGTTTTTCTCTTTAAAAAAAACAACATTGTGAACCGTGCATTTGATGCGCTGTTTGGTTGTATAATTTTTTATTTATTACAGAAACCAGAAAAAGTTTGGTTAGACAACTTTTAACTGTATTACATGACAGTAAGTGTTGTACATATCTCAATGGCAGCCAATAGCCATATTAGTTGCATTTACTACATTTAACCAGCAGAAGGAGACATCCAGCCATGTGAGGGATTTATTGTAAAAATGTTCCTATTCCATATTCACCCATTCAAGTTATCAATTTGTGAAATGTTGGATTTCTAGTATACATTTAGAAATAGCAGAAGTGATACAAATGAGTGTTTTCAGATCAAAATGAAATCTGTTAAAAAAGACTAGGCCACATATATAGCTTATCCTTCTGAGACCCAGCAAAAAATAGGTTTTGGAATTATTATTATTATTATTTTTACATCACAAGTGTCAGGGGTGAAACAACACGTAAAGTATTTATTTGTGCACGTAAATATTTGTATACATTTTTTATTGTATGTAAACTGTAGTGGCCATTAGGACTCGGTTGATAGTAAAATTAAACATTTTACATTACAGTAAATGGGGACAGAAGATAAAGAACATAGTTGGCGCATCCTGATGTCCACTACAGAGGACATTTATTAACAAGCTCTTATTTAACCCTTCCTTTATGTTCGATTCGGCCTACAGCGTTTATGTTCCGGGTCAATTTGACCCATACAGTAAGTATAGTAAGTACATCAAGATCATAAATATATTATTTCAACCTCCCAAAATGTATTTTCCAGTAGTTGAGAATGTCCTCGTTCATATGCTTTTCCCTCTGAGTTGATAGATCCAACTGGTCAAAATGTAGAGCGAAATGTCTACTAAACCAAAGACATAAATCAGTTTTTTTTGGCCAAACTTCAGATCACTGTCCCTCGGCCTCTGAACATTACATGGAAAACATACTTATAATTAACAAAAATGTAAACGTAACATGCAACAATTTTATTGATTTTACTGAGTTACAGTTCATATGAGGAAATCAGTCAATTGAAATAAATGCATTAGGCCCTAATCTATCAATTTCACATGACTGGGAATACAGATATGCATCTGTTGGTCACAGATACCTTAAATTGACCTCACAATGGGCCTCAGGATCTGTTAGGGTATTTTTGCGCATTCAAATTGCCATCGATAAAATGCCATTGTGTTAGTTGTCCATAGCTTATGCCTGCCCATACCATTACATTTTAGTCATTTAGCAGATGCTCTTATCCAGAGCAATTTACAGTTAGTGAGTGCATAATTATAAATGTTTTCATACCATAACCCCACCGCCACCATGGGGCACTCTATTCACCAAATTTTCTAAAACAGCATTGGTTGACATTCCTGCAGTCAGCATGCCAATTGCACGCTCCCTCAAAACTTAAGACATCTGTGGCATTGTGTTGTGTGACAAAACTGCACATTTTAGAGCGGCCTTTTATTGTCCCCAACACAAGGTGCACCTGTGTAATAATCATACTGTTTAATCAGATTTTTGATATGCCACACCTGTCAGGTGGATGGATTATCTTGGCAAAGGAGAAATGCTCACGAACAGGGATGTAAACAAATTTGTGCACATTTCTTTTTAGAAATAAGCTTCTTGTGTGTATGGAACATTTCTGGGATCTTTTATTTCAGCTCATGAAACATGGGACCAACACTTTACATGTTGCGTTTATATTTTTGTTTAGTGTATATCCTTGTGATCATCATGGGTCTTTACAGCACAGAAGACCATTTGTACAAAGGTCAAGATCAATTAGACAATTACACACACTTACCATAGAATGTGCTAATTGTGATGGTAATTGTGATTGTAGCCAGAACCCGAAAGAAAATATTATCAAGGTAACACCCCCACACATGTGATATCATTGAAAAGCCCAGAATGTTCTCTCAAAGGTACAATAAGACGTAACACAGTGGCATGTAGAGATACGGACCAAATACTAATGTTTATTAGAGAGGACAAAAATGAATTGCTAGATCTCAGGAGTTTATCACTGGTGGATACTGTATGAATTGATGTGTGCCAGTGCACAATGAATATTTACATTGAAAAGCCTATGAACCCATAGACATAGGCCTACACTACACACAGTGGTTTGCAAATGTGGTGTTATTTCTGGCAAGGCAATATATTCTGTAGTGTCTTACCTTTTTTTGTATTTCTCCTGATGAAGCGATCTGCTTTGATGGTAAATCTACCCGCCTCTGAGTGGAACTTACTGGTACAAACACTGATGTACTTTCCCTGTGGGCTGACAGTCTGAGGCTGAGTGAGGATCGCACCAGGCCAGAGCAGACCCCGCTAGGACGTCATGATGCGACCCTACTGAAGTGTTACCTTCCAGTCACACGAGTGGGAGGATGTGGTGCTTCTAACAGGAAGTGATGCTTCTGCTGTGGCCCAGGAGGTGCAGAGGAGGTGACCCCAGCTGCGGAGGAGGAGATTTTACTGTAGACACTAGAGCAAGCCTCTTCAGAGCTACAGCCTAGAACATGTGGTGACTACTATGGCTGTGTCGCACAGCTGGTGGAACGTTTTGTGAGTGTAGATGTGGAGTGACGTAGTTTCAGTATGGCCCTGTTTGATGCAAATATCTAAGCCCACTATATATAAAAGTTCTGTTATGTGTCAACTTGACTAAAAACCACCTCAGCCCTCACTTTGACAAACTGACTGTGAGCAGCTTTTTCTTTTGTCTGCTATTCCATTTCTGTGTTACTATGACAGGCTGTAATGGTAGGGGTCTACACTTCAACTTGCTGTGTATGGTTTAGAGTGGGAGAAGTGGGGGTGTGCTATTGATGTAAACTGTGTAGGCAGATTAGGTTTTTGACATTTCATGTCATGATGACCTTACATCCTACGCCCTTGTGTGGGGTGTGTGAAAGGGAGAAACAAGATCAATAACAGAGACAGCAACACACAAAGGTGCAAATCGTTTACCCCAACAGTTTAACCAGGTTACCCAATTCTAAATATTATTTAGTGGAGATTCCCAAACTTCTAGAGTACGTACTCCCAAGGGATGGGTCTAACAAAGTAGGCCTAATTATTTGTAGATCCCGTCCTTCAACAGTACCTACTCCCGAGGGATGGGATCTAATAGCAGTTTTGTTTAAACCTTACAAAAAAATAAGTTGACATAACAAAAAACCCTAGCCTCAACCACAACCCTAACCCTAGGTTAAATACCACGGATTAACAGTGTTGGAAATCATGGGCCTGGAACACCGTTATTGGTCGGATCAACAAAGCAAGAGCAGTGAAACTGCTTGGATTAAGATACGCATACAAAATACCCCAATGGCCTCAATGAAAAGTACTTAGGTACACCCTAACCTGACCCTAATCTTAGCCCTAACCCGATCCGCAACTGCCCCCTACCACGTCTAACCCAAGCAATGCTGGAGTCTCTAACCACAGGATGGACAATGCATCACCTTCTTTTCCCTGGACGTCCCTCAAGGAATAACTTATTGGTGGAAGCAACTTAACCCTAAACCTCAACCCTCAGCAACTCCTGGAAGCTGAGCTGGAGTGGTGTAAAGCTCGACTCTGGAGCAGTGGAAACGCATTCTCTGGAGTGATGAATCACGCTTCACCATCTGGCAGTCCGACGGACGAATCTGAGTTTGGCGGATGCCAGGAGAATGCTACCTGCCTGAATGCATAGTGCCAACTGTAAAGTTTGGTGGAGGAGGAATAATGGTCTGGGGCTGTTTTTAATGGTTCGGGCTAGGTCCCTTAGTTCCAGTGAAGGGAAATCTTAACGCAACAGCAAACAATGACATTCTAGACGATTCTGTGCTTCCGACTTTGTGGCAACAGTTTGGGGAAGGCCCTTTCCTGTTTCAGCATGAAAATGCCCCATTGCACAAAGCGAGGTCCATACAGAAATGGTTTGTCGAGATCGGTGTGGAAGAACTTGACTGGCCTGCACAGAGCCCTGACCTCAACCACATCGAACACCTTTGGGATGAATTGGAACGCTGACTGCGAGCCAGGCCTAATCGCCCAACATCAGTGCCTGACCTCACTAACGCTTTGAACACACCGACTGCGTCATTGCGCATAATAGAACGCAGCATCATCTAGATATGTGTGCTACAAAAGTTCAACATTCACCTTCTGCTACCATTTCTGTCAACCCGTTAACGCATACAGTTTGACGCATACGCTCGATAAATCCAACGTATGCACCACACAGAACGCACTGCAACTGCCTCTGCAACGCAATGCTGCAAGGCAAACGCAGCGTTCCATTGGAAATGAATGTACTTCTGGTGTACCAAAACGCCATGACGCAGTCGGTGTGTTCGAAGTGTGGCTGAATGGAAGCAAGTCCCCACAGCGATGTTCCAACATCTAGTGGAAAGCCTTCCCAGAAGAGTGGAGGCTGTTATAGCAGCAAAGGGAGGACCAACTCCATATTAATGCCCATTAATTTGGAATGAGATGTTTGACGAGCACATGTCCACATACTTTTGGCCATGTAGTGTATGTTCCCCTGGATGGATTTCCCATCTGGCTAACACCTAACTCTCGAAGTCCTCCTGGCATCAAACTGAAATGGCTCTTTGATGTTGTCGGCAAGATGCGTCGATAATGGTTGGTTCTCCTCTGTGTCCTTCTCACTCAAACACCCACACGCTCAGCCACACACAGCCCCTGAGTGCCGCCCCACTTCCATTACAACGGTTGGATTATCAAATCCAGACAACGAGAGGTCTCAACCCCGGAGGAAAAAAAAACATTTGAGAGAACTAATCAAACCAGTAGCACAATTTCTGAGCTAATATTGCAGTAACAAACGGCCTCCTTTCCAGACAAGTGTGTCACAGCTCTCCCTGCGCTGTGAGTCACGTGGGTCGTGTCAGCCAGGCTAGGATTTCCCAGGATGATAGATGATTTAGATATTCCAATGAAACTATTCAAAGAGGCCTTGATCTGTTTGCTTGGAATTTTATGCAGCAAAATGTAATCCAATGTGGTTATCTATTGTGTTTGCATGCAGGGCAAAGTTTTTGAAGGAGTCATTGGTACTTTCATGACAAAATGTGCTGTTTGTTTCACTTTCCATTTTCAAGCTTCATCAGTTCAGCAATGCTGCTTCTCCTTTTGTGGTGAGGTTACTATTTCCTCTGTTGTGAAATATGAATAGTAGCAGTCCCTCCAGTCAGGTTGACTCAGTCAAAACAACAGCTGATAAGCACAGGGGCATGACAAAGAAAGTTTAAACGTTTTGTAATGCCTTCTCCCAAACCATGTGCTGCTCTGCACAATATTCTCTTTCCTCCCTTGATGCTACTTTCTCTCTGTCCCTCAGTATGGCCTTGTTCTCGCCTGAGAAATACACTTGAGAATGTCTTCCTCCCTGCCCTAAGAGGACATTCCCATTCTTCCATTCTTCCATTGTGTGAGTGGGTGATCATAACATACTTTGTCTCTTTCTTCTTCTGTTCTTCTGTCAGTACAATAATACTATTGTAACACAAAGAAAACCCCATGTGGTTAAGTCAGAATGGTAATATACACTACCGTTCAAAGGTTTGGGGTCACTTAGAAATGTCCTTGTTCTTGAAAGAAAAGCAATTTTTTGTCCATTAAAATAACATCAAATTGATCAGAAATACAGTGTAGACATTGTTAATGTTGTAAATGGCTATTGTAGCTGGAAACGGCTGATTTTTTATGGAATATCTACATAGGCGTACAGAGGCCCATTATCAGCAACCATCAGTCCTGTGTTCCAATGGCACGTTGTGTTTGCTAATCCAGGTTTATCATTTTAAAAGGCTAATTGATCATTAGAAAACCCTTTTGCAATTATGTTAGCACAGCTGACAACTGTTGTGCTGATTAAAGAAGCAATAAAACTGCCCTTCTTGAGACTAGTTGAGTATCTGGAGCATCAGCAATTGTGGGTTCGATTACAGGATCAAAATGGCCAGAAACAAATAACTTTCTTCTGAAACTCGTCAGTCTATTTTTGTTCTGAGAAATGAAGGCTATTCTATGCGAGAAATTGCCAAGAAACTGAAGATCTCGTACAACACTGTGTACTACTCCCTTCACAGAACAGCGCAAACTGGCTCTAACCAGAATAGAAAGAGGAGTGGGAGGCCCCGGTGCACAACTGAGCAAGAGGACAAATACATTAGAGTGTCTAGTTTGAGAAACAGGCGCCTTACAGGTCCTCAACTGGCAGCTTCATTAAATAGTACCCGCAAAACACCAGGCTCAACGTCAACAGTGAAGAGGCGACTCCGGGATGCTGACCTTCTAGGCAGCGTTGCAAAGAAAAAGCCATATCTCAGACTGCCCATCTTAATCTTTACTTTTTATTGGCCAGTCTGAGATATGGCTTTTTTTTTGCAACTCTGCCTAGAAGGTCAGCATCCCGAAGCTGCCAGTTGAGGACCTGTGAGGCGTCTGTTTCTCAAACTAGACACTAATGTATTTGTCCTCTTGCTCAATTGTGCACCGGGCCTCCCACTCCTCTTTCTATTCTGGTTAGAGCCAGTTTGTGCTGTTCTGTGAAGGGAGTAGTAGCCATTTACAACATTAACAATGTCTACACTGTATTTCTGATCAATTTGATGTTATTTGAATGGACAAAAAAATTGCTTTTCTTTCGAAAACAAGGACATTTCTAAGTTACCCCAAACTTTTGAACGGTAGTGTATATCAAGTGCGGAACACATGAATAACTCTGGTCTAGAGACCCATTTTATCATTTTATCATGAGCTCTTTTGACATGGGAGAAGTCATTGTTGGAAAGTCCCCCACCTTCAAATCACCTCATCAAATGTCTCAGTCCTCTGTCTGTATCCTTTGTAAACAGGCATATCTTCTTTCTTATCTCTTTTTTTTTATAGCAGGCATATCCATGTTGACAATACAATATATACAACCCAGTGTTTATTATTTGAACCTGCTGGTCATCTTGAAGAACGATCTGGTCTTAAAACCCCCTAAGGTCGATGTCCACACCCCTGCTGAAATCTAATTAGCATAATAAAAACATCCCCATAGAAATCTGTCAATTTAAGCTAGAGATACAGTACCAGTCAAAAGTTTGGACACACCTACTCATTCAAGGGTTTTTCTTTATTTTTTTTCCCTTGATGACAACTTTGCACACTCTTGGCATTCTCTCAACCAGCTTCATGAGGTAGTCATCTGGAATGCATTTCAATTAACAGGTGTGCCTTCTTAAAATTTTGTGGAATTTCTTTCCTTCTTAATGCATTTGAGCCAATCAGTTATGTTGTGACAAGGTAGTGGGGGTCGGGGGGTATACAGAGGATAGCCAAATTTGGTAAAAGACCATGTCCATATTATGGCAAGAACAGCTAAAATAAGCAAAGAGAAACTACAGTCCATCATTACTTTAAGACATGAAGGTCAGTCATCCGGAACATTTCAAGAACTTTGAAAGTTTCTTCAAGTGCAGTCACAAAAACCATCAAGCGCAGAGTTCAAGTAACAGACACATCTCAACATCAACTGCTCAGAGGGGACTGTGTGAATCAGGCCTTCATGGTCGAATTGCAGCAAAGAAACCACTACTAAAGGACACCAAAAAGAAGAAACCTAAACCTCGAACATACACAAATATAACATGTCAAGTCAAGGGTCCCGAACAGAAGAGAGAGAGATGAGACCGTAACCCCTATTTAAGCATTCCAAAACCCCGCGGGATTACCCATCATACCCCCCCAACCTTTCCATCTGTCCTGGCTTATTTAACCCCTGCTAGCACGAGAACGATAACACACCCACGAACACAGAACACAATACCGGGTCATTACATAGCCCCCCCCTTTCTAAACCCTAGCCCCTAGGGTTACAAAACAAAATCCTTAAAACGACCCGGAGGTCGCATCAGTCTCTTGTGCCTCCCCTTGACTCTCACTGGTGGACCCCCAGAACACTCATCTGCCCCAATGTCATTTCCAGCGCCCTCCGAAGAGGCAGCCCCCGTCCCAGGCTCAGGTTGCGCTAGAGTCTCCTCGCTAGACTGTCCCCGTGTGCTCACATCAGAGTCCTCACTTCCATTCCCTACCGTTTTCCTCCCTCTGTAGGGCGCCAATCGGTCCCGGTGGACCACCACCTTCCTGCTCCGTGGGGGAACCTCCACCCGGTACGTCACCTCCCCCACTCTCTCTATCACCAGGCACGGCCCCACCCAGGCACTGTCCAGCTTTGGGCACCGCCCCTTCTTGCGCGTGGGGTTGTGAAGCCACACGCGTTCTCCCGCTCCAAAGTGCCTCCCCCAGTCATAGTGGCGCTTTTGGCGCATTCCTGCATTCTCGAGTTGCTCTCTTGCGAAGGTGTGAACCGCTTCTAACCGGTTCTGCAGACGACGAACATAGTTCGGGCCAGGCAAAACCCCGTCATCGTTATCAGGAGGGTGGCCAAACGTCAGTTCGGCTGGGGTGCGCAACTCACGACCTAACATTAGTAGCGCTGGGGAGCACGCAGTCGATTCTTGAACAGCCGACCTACATGCCATAAGAATAAACGGTAAGTGGGTGTCCCAATCTCTCTGGTGTTTTGAGGTAACGATAGCCAGCTGTTGTGCTAATGTTCTGTTAAATCTTTCCACCAGCCCATCACTCTGGGGGTGAAGCAGAGTAGTGCGCGTCTTCTCCGCGCCTAACCGTCTACACAACTCTGAGAACACCCGTGACTCAAAGTTTCTCCCCTGGTCGCTGTGTATAGACTGTGGCACCCCAAACCGACTGATTATTCCCCCTACCAACGCATCAGCTACTGTTTCTGCCTCCTGGTCTGGGAGAGCGTAAGCCTCTGGCCACTTGGTGAAGTAGTCCATAGCAGTTAGAATCCAACTGTTACCGCTGTCTGTGGTTGGAAACGGTCCAACTATGTCTACTCCTGTCTCTCCATGGGCTCCCCTACTGGGAATTGTTGTAGGAGGGCGTGTGACTGACCTGGAGGTCCTTTCTTAGCAGCACACTCGTCGGACTGCCTGCAAAAGTCCTCCACATCCCTCCTGTGCCTGGCCCAATAGAAGCCTTTACGTACGCGCTTTAACGTTTTGGAGACCCCAAAATGCCCTGCGCCTACTCCCCCGTGAAGCTGCTGTATCACGCTCCCTTGCAGCCTTTTGGGAACCACTACCTGCCACGTAATTTCTCCAGTAGCTGGCTTTTTCCACCCCCTCTGGAGCACTCCCTCAGCCACTCTAAGGACTGAGAATTTAGCCCACAGTCCTTTTGTGACTGGTGATAGAGAGGCTACTTCCCCCCACGGCGGTCGTCTTCTCTCTTCCACCCACCCCAGCACAGGACGCAGCTCTGCGTCCTCCTCCTGGCGACGCCTCCACTCCCCGACGTCCACAGCCTCAAGCTCCCGGCACTCTGTCACCCTCAGCTGACTCACCGTGGCGGTGACTCCCTCCTCCATGCACAGTTCCCTCTCTCGCTCCACCCGTTTGGCGCAGTACCCACAGCCGTCCTCAGCACACGGGCGGCGGGACAAGGCGTCTGCATTGCTGTGGCGAAGGCCGGCCCTGTGCTCCACCTGGAAGTCATAGGGTTGCAGCTCCTCCAACCAGCGGGCGATCTGACCCTCTGGCTCCTTGAAGGAGAGAAGCCACTGCAGGGTGGAGTGATCCGTCCGCACCACAAATGGCAGGCCCCCCAGGTAGTACTTGAAATGGCGTACTGCTGCCACGACAGCCAAAAGCTCCCTCCTTGTCACGCAGTAGCGTTTTTCAGCCTTATCAAAAGTTCTGCTGTAATAAGCTACTACGTGCTCCCCGTCAGAACCACGCTGAGCCAGCACAGCCCCCAAGCCCTCATTGCTTGCGTCGGTGTCCAGGATAAACGGACGGTTCGGGTCTGGTGAGGACAGGACAGGGGCCTCCACCAGGGCACGTTTGAGGGCCTCAAACGCCCGCTGGTGCTCTTCGGTCCACTGAAAAACAGTGTCCTTCTTGAGAAGGTGGTTCAAAGGAGCTGCTATCCCCACAAACCCTTTCACAAACCTACGATAGTAGGATGCCAGACCCAGGAAGCTCTTAACCTCTTTTTTTCCCCTTGGAACTGGCCACCCCCTCACAGCCTCCACTTTGTCTGGCATCGTGCTGATGCCCTCACCACCCAGCTGATGACCCAGGAACGCCACCTCCCTTTGCATGAAATGGCACTTTTCCGGGTGTAATTTTAGCCCCGCCCCCGAGATCCTCTCCAGCACTCGCCTAAGTGCCCCCAGTGCCCCCTCAAACGATGTGCCGTGCACCAATATGTCGTCTAGGTACACGACACACTCGTCTCTCGGAACCCCCCGCCAGCACTCTGTCCATGAGCCTCTCAAAGGTGGCAGGAGCATTACAAAGCCCGAAGCACAGCACCTTGAACTGCCAATGGCCCCTATCCGTGGAGAAGGCAGTTTTTCACGTGCCCCAGGCGAGAGGGGCACCTGCCAGTAGCCACTGCGCAGATCAAGGGAAGAGAACCACGAGGACCCTCTGACGTGGTCTAGCGACTCATCGATCCTCGGTATGGGGTAAGAGTCTTTAGTGGTGACAGAATTTAGGCCCCTGTAGTCCGCACAAAACCTAAGTTTACCCCCTTTCTTAGGCACCATGACGACCGGCGCGGACCATGGGCTATCTGATGGCTCAATGAAATCAGCCCGCAACATGTCAGCAATAGCTGTGGCTGCTGCTTCCCTCTTGGCAAGGGGAATGCGACGGGGCCGAATTTTAATGGGTTGGTTGTCCCCAGTGTCGATGTCGTGCTGAACCAGGTGCGTTTGCCCTACATCATCTTCCCCCCAAGCGAAGCTATCTTTAAAGTCAAACAGCAGCTGCTTTAACTGTCTCTGTTGTCTCTCATCCAGACCTTGACAGTTTTTCAGCCACACAGCCTCAACGGCGTCGATAACTTCCTCCTTCCCCCCGTCGGGCTGATGGGGTGAAGAAGCCAGTGTGTTTTGGGCTACTGGGCTGCCTGTGCTTGCACCATTATGGGGAGTGAAGGTCGTTGCCGCCGGAGACAGCTGCTGGGATGGCACAACGACCAAGGGAGCAGCCGGGACGACCAGTGGAGTTTCGGCAAGTTTGGAGGAAGATGGAGGGACATCCCTGCCCCCTGCTGGCCCTCCCGAAGGCGACATTCCCACTGTGGGCCCCCCCGACAGCCTCAAAGTGCCCGAAGCTAAGTCCAACTGAGCCCCACAGTTTTTCAAAAAGTCCATTCCCAGTATACAGGGGTCCTGTACCGCTGCTACCCACACCGGACACCCCACAGTTCTCTCCCCCACAGTCACAGACAACCGACATTTCCCTAACATGGGAGCTAGCTCCCCCGTGACAGTCCGTAGCTGGACAAGGGTCGGCTCCACCCGCACCCCAAAAGGTAGTATGTCTGGTCTCACCAGGGTTACTGTAGAGCCCGTGTCGACCAGGGCCAAACATTCCACCCCCTCTACCTTGACGATGACATTGCAGAAGTCCCCAATGGTGGTATGTCCCACCACAACTACCGGACTAGGAAACACGGTGGCAGCTACACCCTGGGGAAGCAGGTCCCCACCCTCTTGCCTGCGCTGCTGGGTACCTCTTCTGCTTACTGTGGGTTCGGGGGGCGGAGGGGTGGGCCCGCGCTGCCCCCTGTGCGAGAACCCGCTGTCGTTTCCCTGGTGACGGGAGAACTCCCACTGAATGTGGCCAGGCTGGCCACAACCCCAGCAGACAATGGGAGTTGAGCTGACACTGCGATGTTGTCTGGAACCCCTCTCAATGACAAGCGAAGCGCTCTTGACTAACCCGCCCAACTCGTCGACCCACTCTGGTTTGGTGACCCCCGGCACCCCGGCCGCCGCTGCTCTCACCTCTGGTTGACTGGCAACCTCTACTCTCACTCCCTCACCCCAGATCAGCTCCCTCTTCCTGGCTATCTCCACTGCAGCCCGCAGAGATGCTGGGTCTGACATCTGAACATGCTTACCCAGTTCGGTGGGGGAGAGCGCTCTAATAAAACTGTCCCGTGCCAGCTCGTCTTGCACCCCAATCGGCATAGTTGCATAAGCCCCCCAATGCCTCCACTAGCGCACCGTAGTCGCCCCTCTCGTCCGGGGCTAGCGTTAGCAGGCATTCCGATGCCTCCTCTGCCAGGCTCAGGGCAAGCTGTAACCCTTTCGTCTCGTCAGACCACCTCCCGGCTCTAGCCAACAACTCGAATTGAGTGAAAAAAACTTCCCATTTACCTTGTCCATTGAACTTTGGAAGTTTAGCCGCTACCGTGGCTAATGGCAATAGGGCGCTGCCATCTCTGTTTACATAAGGAGGCCCAGCCATTTCCGCACGCGGTGACGTCGATATCTCCATCGCCGTGACGTCTGTTCTGGTCGAGCGGTTTGAAGGAAAACCCGCCCGTTCTGCCATCTTGCTGACTGACAATTTAACTTCCGCCATGTGGCTCTCCAGCTCTTCTACAGCCGTCGTCGCCTGACCCTCCCGACCGGGTACACCCGGGCCCACAACGGACACTTTGTCCGACTCTTCCTTAATTTTCCGCCTCGCCCCGATCATCATGACGGTAGATGCGAGTCACGCTAAAGCTAACCACGGCCTATACTGAAACAGCTAACTCGCCTAATCTCGATCTATCCCGTCGTTCGAAAGCACTTCTGACACCAATGTAATGACCCAGCTGGGTCATAAAGTAAAAGAGAGACAGGCACCAGGTGTACAGGCAGAACACAGGTTTATTCCTGAATAGGCTATTGTTCAGGCCACAGCCCACGCCGAACATACACAAATATAATATGTCAAGTCAAGGGTCCCGAACAGAAGAGAGAGAGATGAGACCGTAACCCCTATTTAAGCATTCCAAAACCCCGCGGGATTACCCATCATACCCCCCCAACCTTTCCATCTGTCCTGGCATATTTAACCCCTGCTAGCACCCATGAGAACGATAACACACCCACGAACACAGAACACAATACCGGGTCGTTACAATACTATCGGACAGCAGGAGTTCGAATTTGAATATTGAAACAATGTTACAAATGGCGGAGAGACAGACAGCAAGGTTTATACAAATCTCCGCTGTTTAAAACTAAATGTTAGTCTAAAAGAAACGTGAGATAATGTCTAGATGCTTTTTATAAAGTGCCTGACTGGGTTGATGAGACAGTGGATTGCGCAGTCAGATGGAACAGTGTAAATAGGCATTTTAATGCCATAGATTTAGCGGTTGACAATTTGTGGAATAGACACCGGCTGGAATGCGGTTTTAACCAATCAGCATTCAGGATTAGACCCACCCGCTAAATCTAAAACGCTCTATCCAGGCACTCTGCGTCGTGTTTAAGAAGCCCTTTAGCTGTGGTATATTGGCCATATACCACACCCCCTCAGGCCTAGTTGCTTAATTAAGTATTTAGTTGTTGTAGTGGGGACAGTAACATTAGTAATCTTTAAAAATTATACTTTAACAAAAATGTTTTTACATATTTGTAAAAATTGTACTTGTATGTTTAGCTCACATAATATAATTTAAAAGTATACATTTAGGTGTGTTAAATAGAATAAATGTGGCAAAAACGAATGTAAACATTAATAAATGCGTTTCTAGAGCTTTTTTTTTTTACAGTGGTGGGGGAGTGCCAAAACGGAGGCAAGGTGGTTCAACACAAATCGTCAATCAAATATTTAGCCACGCCCCGTTCAACGCAACGGTAGGGTATTAAGGCAAGGGCAGTTTGTTAGTAACATCTGGGTTTACTAGTACAAGAAGGTGCTTTCAAACAAGAAGGTGCTTTCAAGTAGATGAAATACCATTGTTATTGTCAATTCTATTTGGATTATTATTGTTTTGTAGCACTTGCACTGCTATCATCTGGAATCCATAGCCCTTAGCTATCAATCTACCTGGTTTGGAGGGCTGTGAGAGACGATGCATCTGGTCTTCAGCGTACTGTGTTTCTCTCTGCTCACAATGGGCTGTCTGAGTAGCACTGGTGAGATAGCGATAGGCTGTGAGCAATGGAGAACATCTGCTGGTTCTCCGAATGTCTGCTGTGAAAGCTGCCGTCCAGGTAAGTTTCTAAACTATGCTACTGTATATGGTTTAACTTTAACTGTACTCGATAAATAATCAAGAATTAATGTAATATGGCTTGGATTTTGATAAGTAAATTCTAGTCTTTATCTGGTTAAATGATGGGCTCTATTCAATCTGTAAAATTGAAGCGTTACAGATTCTGCGATAGAAATGTAAAGTACATTTCCGACTGACCCTACATATGCACGGTTAACCGGAACATTGCCTTTAAATTTCAATCACGCTGTACAAATGAATTTCTGGGAGGCATATTGAATAGAGCCCGTGTCTTTCATGGGGATGAATAATCTAGTGTATCCCAGGTTGTGAATTAAATATTATTTCCTCTTTAGTGGTTATACCACAGTGACCCAGTTCATTTTCAGTGGTTTCTATTAGTACCACAATAAAGGGGGATGGATGGATAATGATCAACCAGAGATCAGATCAAGGATAAACTCAGCTCTATGTGGGAGGGGACTGGAAATAGTTTCCTATCAAAAGCATTTACCTTATATATTCATGTCCACTGCAATTGCTACTGATGGAGAGAAAGTGATGTTAATCACCCGACTGAGTTATTATGGATGCAGATGTGCTTTCAATACAGTATGTTCAATGTTGTCTGTCTGTGTGTGTATTTGTGTAGGGAACCGTCTGGTGACTCGCTGTGGTCCAGACCCGAAAAAGCTGTGTGTTCCCTGTAGGAATGAGACCTACACAACTGACACAACATCAAGCTCCTGTCGCAGGTGTACTCAGTGCGTAGGTATGTCACCAGGATATTGAAACTTTAAACATTATTTATTAACCCCTGCACTGAAATGTCTATTGTTCGATAAGTTAAACGTTTAACAATTATTCATTTTACTCCACTTTCGTGTGTGTGTAGGCGGGGCCCAGATCTTTAAGAAGGCCTGTACAAGAAGCAAGGACACAGAGTGTGACTGTAGGGCAGGGCTCCGATGTGGTGATGGCCTCTGCTCCTTCTGTGTCGAGGAGTGTGGAAAGGGCCAGGAACCTCTTCCCACTGCACGTAAGACACACATAACTGTACCTGCAAACACTAAAGTCATACAAGTTATCTGGCATGCCTAATAAGACGCACAAGCTCAGGACACTTGGGAAATGTTCACCAAGTCTCAAACCTCTGCATGTCTGTCTTCATAGGGTCCTGCCAGAATTGTCCAGTTGGGACCTTCAGTGACCAAATCCACGAGAAGTGCAAGCCTTGGAGAACAAGGTTTGATTGAATTTCCCCCTAAACTCTGAGTTTGATTCAATATTGGAATTACATGTAGTACTAATGCCATTGCATTAATCTGCCAACAAATTATTACCGTATGCAGCAAATCTCGGAAACCCAGAACTAAAATCCTGCGCCATGGCTACTCAATGTAATCTGATATTGGAGAGAGCCAATCCTGAATCTTTATTTCTCCATCTCTGTCCCAGCTGTCCCCATCCCCATGAACACATTGTGGCCTTGGGAGATGCAGTTAGTGACAGCAAGTGCGGCATTACCAACAATTCAATGCCCCAAGTGATTACCTTACCTACGAAACGGAGGGACCTTGAAGGTAAGACCTGTGAATCTAACACCATGGCAAAATTGATGTTGTAAAATCACCTTGTTTGAAAGAAAGATGACAACCTCTCTTTCTCCCAGATGGCACAGGGCTGGTTTGGGCTATAACGGCCTCGTGTGGGGTCTTTATCATCCTCATCTTGTTTCTGGTCATCATCATCATCAACAACAAAAAGAAACCAGAGAAGAAGACAACCCCTAATGAGCCAACCCTTATTGTGCCAACACCTCCTACAGGTAATCATGTTCCTCCTCATTATCAGGGGACAACTCATCCATACCCATCATACTGTATCAATATTCTGTCAGCTTTCAAACTGTAGTCCTGAAATGTGGCAACAGCTTTGAGTTTATATTTGAATCTGAGGTTGAGCCAATCTTCTCTCTCCCTGCTCCTCCCTCTCTCCCCTATATCTCCACTCTATCTCTCCATCTCAGATGAGCCGAGAACCCTGATGGAGGTCAGTTTCCACCACCCTCAGCAGGAACAGGGCAGCAGTTCTGAAACACTGTACTCCCAGGACTCTGAGACCAAGCTACTGCCTGTGTGATTGGGAGTGGCAGGGTTATACTGGGTCTGATCTACAGGCCACTACCTCACTGGCACTCTGATGCCTTCCCAGTGATTGGCCAACACATCATTCTGGTACTGTTAGACTTGCTCTGATTGATCATGCCACACGCTGGCACTAAGGAATTGAGAGGTTCAGATACTTTTGAGCATTTGTGATCTCTTTAATACCCCAGTATTTGTTTGTATCTTACACGCACATTCAAAGATGTGAATATTGAGAGAGATCTCTATGTAACAACTTTTTGTGAAAGTATACCATTTATGTCAGCCAGTAAACTGATATTCAAATGTCAGTAGTGGTGGGGAAGTTTTCAGGGGGAAGAACATTGTCATTATATGACCTATTCATTAGTTGACTCCCTAGCAGTTACTGTATCATGTGGCTGCTGCTGGATTAGTTCAACTATTTACATACTTGTACATTTCCTGGTTTTATTCGTTTTAGTTGCCTGTTAATATATCTAAACGTGATGAAATACTACACTTGACATTTGTGTGAGCGAGGGAGGGAGCAGAGTCATGCCCTGTTTTAGTGTAATACAGTGAATATGGGGTTGCAGCAGCAGCAGTGTAAACCACAGACAGCTAGATGTGACTGCCCACATGCCTCCCACTGGCTTATATCATATTCACGTCTTTCCTGTAAGGCTAAACTCAGCTGCCCACAGTTACTGAGCAGAAGTAAATACCCCTATTTAACATTACTGTAACCCAAAATGTGACATTTAATTGCACAAGAGATGAATTACAGCAAGGACATAAGGTATTTTTCTCAGCACTTTGTTAGGAATTAGATTCATGATAAGAATGTGCCAATGTGATACAGTATGGGACTTGGAGCAGCTTTTCCGTGGGAAAGTACTGCTTGTATTGAATGGGATAAGAGTGAAGGACATGTGTGGGAAACAATATGACGTCATATTATTCTCTATGATACACTGCCAGGAAGGGAGGAGTCTGGACTTTCCTTATAAATGTAGTAGGGAAGGGTTAAGGTCAGGGAATCCTCTCACGTGGGGGTTTCCCTGACCTTTTACCCAGAAGCTTATCGAAGGTCATGGGAACCATAAATTAACGAATACAAATGTGAATTGCACTTGACACGCAATTTATAATGTAGACAATAGGCATTGCAAGGGATTCCAAAGAGCTTTCTTTAACCTAGTTTGATCACATCAAGACCAGAGTTCACTCTTTCACCACTGTAGTTTTGCAATCACAAGCATTGTCTGTGGGTGTTTCTTTGGCTTGCTTAGACATGCATGTTAACTCAAGCCCTTTAGCCCTGATTGTAAATAATAGCTTTCACAAGGTATTGTCTCCTATGTGCTGTTCACGTCAATGGGATGACAGATCCGTGATAAAATGTCTGACACGCGAAACTTCCCCGTGGGCTCTCCGCTAGGCAGAGCTGGGAAAGCCGAGGGATTCTGATGTCATATTAATCATGTAGTACCATCACTTCTGGGAATGTACACAAGGAACGCAGAATGAGACTGGTCTGACTAAAGCTCACGGGATCATGTTGGAATGCTGAATTACTCAGTGCAGGAATCACAGAGGGAAGACTGTAAAAATAGAAAAAACATTTCGTAAGAGCACCTCATGCAGAGGATCATGTAGAAACATCGGTCAGATCTGTACTAATGTAACCTTGACTTTTCATGAGGATACAGAGGAGTAGCGTATCACTGGAGTTAGAGTAACTAAGGATGGGTGTCTGAACTATATCTGTATTTACAGTTGAAGTCGGAAGTTTACATACACTTAGGTTGGAGTCATTAAAACTCGTTTTTCAACCACTCCACACATTTCTTGTTAACATACTATAGTTTTGGCAAGTCGGTTAGGACATCTACTTTGTGGATGACAAGTAATTTTTCCAACAATTGTTTACAGACAGATTATTTCACTTAATCTCTGTATCACAATTCCAGTGGGTCAGAAGTTTACATACACTAAGTTGACTGTGCCTTTAAACAGCTTGGAAAATTCCTGAAAATGATGTCATGGCTTTAGAAGCTTCTGATAGGCGAATTGACATCATTTGAGTCAATTGGAGGTGTACCTGTGGATGTGTTTCAAGGCCTACCTTCAAACTCAGTGCCTCTTTGCTTGACATCATGGGAAAATCAAAAGAAATCAGCCAAGACCTCAGAAAAATAATTGTAGACCTCCACAAGTCTGGTTCATCCTTGGGAGCAATTTCCAAATGCCTGAAGGTTTCCACGTTCATCTGTGCAAACAATAGTACGCAAGTATAAACACCATGGGACCACGCAGCCATAATACCGCTCAGGAAGGAGACGCGTTCTGTCTCCTAGAGATGAATGTACTTTGGTGTGAATAGTGCAAATCAATCCCAGAACAACAGCAAAGGACCTTGTGAAGATGCTGGAGGAAACAGATACAAAATTATCTATATCCCCAGTAAAACAAGTTCTATATCGACAAAACCTGAAAGGCCGCTCAGCCAGGAAGAAGCCACTGCTCCAAAACCGCCATAAAAAAGCCAGACTACGGTTTGCAACTCCACATGGGGACAAAGATCGTACTTTTTGGAGAAATGTCCTCTGGTCTGATGAAACAAAAATAGAACTGTTTGGCCATAATGACCATTGTTATGTTTGGAGGAAAAAGGGGGTAGCTTACAAGCCGAAGAACACCATCCCAACCGTGAAGCACAGGGGTGGCAGCATCATGCTGTGGAGGTGCTTTGCTGCAGGAGGGACTGGTGCACTTCACAAAATAGATGGCATCATGAGGAAGGAAAATGATGTGGATATATTGAAGGAACATCTCAAGACATCAGTCAGGAAGTTAAAGTATGGTCGCAAATGGGTCTTCCAAATGGACAATGACCCCAAGCGTACTTCCAAAGTTGTGGCAAAATGGCTTCAGGAGAACAAAGTCAAGGTATTGGAGTGGCCATCACAAAGCCCTGACCTCAAATTTGTGGGCAGAACTGAAAAAGTGTGTGCGAGCAAGGAGGCCTACAAACCTGACTCAGTTACACCAGCTCTGTCAGGAGGAATGGGTCAAAATTCACCCAACTTATTGTGGGAAGCTTGTGGAAGGCTACCCGAAACGTTTGACCCAAGTTAAACAATTTAAAGGCAATGCTACCAAATACTAATTGAGTGTATGTGATGAAAAATAAAAAGCTGAAATAAATCACTCTCCTATTATTCTGACATTTCACATTCTTAAAATAAAGTGGTGATCCTAACTGACCTAAGACAGGGAATATTTACTATGATTAAATGTCAGGAATTGTGAAAGACTGAGTTTAAATGTATTTGGCTAGGGTGTATGTAAACTTCCGACTTCAACTGTATCTAGTGTGACAGGCATAGCCCCCTGAGACGGAACATCTCACATAATTGCCTACATGGTGTAAAATGTTAACCCACACACGGGTTGGGCCTATAACAGTATTAAAGAAAATGGCACTGATTGAATAAGTGATATTGTTGATGTTTTGATATATGATTAAAGAACTAGTAAATACCACTGGGTTGTCTTTTATTGTATTCCTACCATCAAAAAGATCTTGGCAGGGAATGTGCCACAATTATTGTAGCCTACATGAAGATGACTTGATGACGACCCCCAACCCCCAAAAAACTACGTAGTCATAATCAGCTAAATTTACTACAGCATATTTATCGTCAGCATACAGTGCCTTCGGAAAGTATTCAGACCCCTTGACTTTTTCCACGTTGTTACATTACAGCCTTATTCTATAATTGATTGAATATCTACACACAATACCCCAAGTGGCAAAGCAAAAACAGGTTTGACATTTTTGCTAATTTATACAAAATCTAAACTGAAATATCACATTTACATAAGTATTCAGACCCTTTACTCAGTACTTTGTTGAAGCACCTTGGCAGCGATTACAGCATCTAGTCTTCTTGGGTATGACACTATAAGCTTGGCACACCTGTATTTAGGGAGTTTCTCCCATTCTTCTCTGCAGATCCTCTCAAGCTCTGTCAGGTTGGATGGGGAGCATTGCTGCACAGCTATTTTCAGGTCTCTCCAGAGATGTTCGATCGGGTTCAACCATCCCGGAGTATGTGGTATTAACAACTACATGTAAAATCCCATAGCGGATGCTAGCTAAATGCTAACGGCCGCATGCGAACATTTTATATGATCTTACAAACTATTTGCAGGACAGACATCCCAGCTCATAAAGTTATACAAGAAACTCAAAAATGCTACTAACATTTTTCTCTCATCTCCACAGAGGAACTCTGGAGCTCTGTCAGAGTGACCATTAGGTTCTTGGTCACCTCCCTGACCAAGGACCTTCTCCCCCGATTGCTCAGTTTGGCTGGGTGGCCAGCTCTAGGAAGAGTCTTGGTGGTTCCAAACTTCTTCCATTTAATAATGATGGAGGCCACTGTGTTCTTGGGGACCTTCAATGCTGCAGAACTGTTTTGGTACTCTTCCCCAGATCTGTGCCTCGACCCCATCCTGTCTCGTAGCACTACGGATAATTCCTTCGACTTCATGGCTTGATTTTTGTTCTGACATGCACGGTCAACTGTGGGACCTTATATAGACAGGTGTGTACCTTTCCAAATCATGTTCAATCAATTGAATTTACCACAGGTGGACTCCAATCAAGTTGTAGAAACATCTCAAGGATGATCAATAGAAACAGGATGCACCGGAGCTCAACTTAGAGTCGCATAGCAAAGGGGCTGAATGAATACTTCCGTAAATAACTTTTTTTTTTTTATATACATTTGCAAAAATTTCTAAAAACCTGTTTTCGCTTTGTCATTACGGAGTATTGTGTGTAGATTGCTGAGGGAAAAAAATTATGTAATCCATTTTAGAATAAGGCTGTAACTTAACAAAATGTGGGAAAAGTCAAGGGGTCTGAATACTTTCCCAAGGCACTGTAATTTTCCCTAAGAGAGAGGAAAAATACAATATTACTGCTGAGGTTTCATGGGTGTTAATTTTATTCAGTAAAACTTCAGAGAAACCTACGAGAGCACTAATACCTGTGTATATATCTCAGTGTCTCAATAGTAATATGAACATTTCTATTTAAATAGAAGAACAGAATGAAGAATGTTCATGCTCAGACATGCAAACTTAGCCAGGACAAAAAAATATTTGGACCATAATCTTAAAATAAATTGTGTCCAATGTCAAAAGTAATGTACAAGATTAAATCTAAACAAAGCAGATTGTGTTCATAAGACACTATAAACACAAAACAACTGAATCTATTAATCAATACAAAATAAATGCGATCCAGTTTGAATCAACTCTTCCATACAAAATAACTGGCAATAATATATCACAGAAAATAAGTAAACAACAATTGTATGTGTGCTTAATTTTTTAAATCATGCAATAAAGATAACAGTTCTATCAAACTACAAGCCCAGCAGTGCCTGTCTAATATGTAGTTACTGTATGATTGATGTGTAAAAAATGCAGTTTAAACAAAAGGAACGAAGATGTACAGTACGGAGCTCTGATTGTCTGTTGAATGTCTGTTGAATGCACTCAAATGACAGTTGGAGTGCTGCAAAATGATGGGAAGCAGAGAGTTGGTGGGAAAACTACATTGAGGAAGGATGAATTTTGGTAGTTGAACTTACATAACCACTCAATGTCCAATTCAGGTTACTGGGAGAAGGTTTAGTTACCTCATAGCAGCAGTATGCTCTGTTGACTGAGTTTGCAGTGACCTCTTGTCATACAGTACAGTTTAGTGTTCACAAACAGGCCTTACTGTAAACACTAAAGATGTAGCGTTAGATGTAGGACGGCTACAGTACAGCATGGGGATCAAAGGGATTAAAAATATGACTCGATATTCTACCATAGACTTACTGGGGAAATACTGTACTAGCATAAAGTGACAAGTCTAACTATTTCCCAGTATTTGGGAAACTTGTCACTTTAGCGGGGTGTGAATGACATGATAGTAATGATGTAGTATTGATAGACCTCCTAATGTATTTTTCAAACAGATATTGACAAGAGGGATTGGATGTAATCGCTGTCAGATATGGTTGAAGCCATTTGAATTGGAGTGTTAGTAAGATCTCCCATTAAAGGGATACATTGGGATTTTGGCAATGAGGCCCTTTATCTACTTCCCCAGAGTCAGATGAACTCATGGATACCATTTTTGTCTCTGCGTGCAGTTTGAAGGAAGTTGCTAAATCTATGGGTATCTGCAAGCATGACTGGATATCTACCATAGACTCTTAGTCATTGCCCTACCACTAGTTAGCATTGGCTCATGAATTTACCTTCAACTTCCTTCATAACGGACACAGAGACATAAACATGGTATCTGAGCTCATCTGACTGGGGAAGTAGATAAAGGGCCTCATTGCCAAAATCCCCAAGTATCCCTTTAATAATACTAAATAATAAAACACAAATAAAAGTAACAAACAATCAAACATATACTGATATATATTAACCTTGTCTCATCAACACAGAAGACGAGAGATAATTGGCAGGTCAACTATAAATTATTCCCTTTGATAATTATATTGGGTTATATGAATCCAAATGGTTGTCTTATCTACACCAGTAATTTCAACAAATACAAAATCCCCAATTGTATTTCTTAACTGGTTAAAGTGCTAGTTGGGACAACTAAATAATAATACAAGTATCTGGAGATAGTCCTCTTGGGACCAGGTTAAGTAGTGTTAGGAGTGTGTGGGGTGTAAGTGGATATGGGGGGTGAGGTGTTGTTCCCTGTACGCTCAGGCCCAGTATATCTAACTGTGACATCACTGCTGCTTACAGTTCTCCTTCTTCTCTTTGGATTTGACGCGTCCTGATTTGGCGCTTTGCCTCTTGGTGGGCGGGATGAACGTAGGCTCCTCCATGAAGTCATGTAAGCCGGAGTGGGGGATTGGATGAGACTGACAGGAGGATGGGCCTATAAGGAAGACAAGAGAAGGTCCTATAACTGTACATAACCTCTATATGAAGCTACACATTATGGTCAGGTGTTATGTTGTTATTCCTACCAGAAATGGTCTGTCCCGCTCTGATGCTCTCCTTGCCTTGTCTCCTGTTCTTGAAAGTTGGGTCCAGGTCCTCTGCAATGTTTCTGATTGGCTGTTGTGATCTGTAAAGATATCAGTAGCAGGTTGAAATATAGAACTTCTTTCCTAGCCTAATCTATTACAACACATATGATTGCAGCCCATTCAACAGGTAGCAAATCTCTAGCAATGACTTTTTCAAAAGCCCCATACTTAAGCAGCAAATTATAAATCAGTCAGGTGCTAAGGAGGGCATTTCCAGACGGGGGTTTCCCAGCATTATACTGTACATTACATTAAAGTGGCACAGTAAGGTTGGTGGTATACGGTATCAAGGGGTATTTTGAAATACCCATGGTGTGATTTTCAATACCAACTATTTCTTTAAAGTTTTTTATTACATTTATTTGGACTTTTTAAGTAAATACCTGCAGTCAACTTGTGCACTAGGTTACGAGATAAAGCAGATCGTGTTCTTCATTTTACCGGTTACATTATTTTTCATTATGAAGTTTACCGGTAGGCCTAGTTCCCTTAAATAGCTGAGCCGGTCACGTTGTTTGTTTAGAAAAGTCCAACGACGAGAGACCGGAGACTCGTGAGTCACTCTTACTGTTATGCAGCATGCAGCGCCAGGTGATCTAGTAACACTAAACAAAATATTTGCCAGCTAGATGTGTTATAACTATTACGTTAACTATCTAAAATATGCTAAATACTCTGCAGTTCTGCATTTTGTTTGCTAACTTACTAACTAGTTATCGAAGTGGTTAGCGTCTTGCAAAATCAAACTTATCTTGGTAACTGCAGAGAATTCCATCATGGATCAAGATCCTTTCGGTCTAATATTTGTTTTGTGTGTGCAGAAAAATGTGAGTAGCATTTTTTAGTTTCTTGTATAACTTTATGAGCTGGCATGTCTGTCCTGCAAATAGTTTGAGACCATATAAAATGTTTGCATGCGCTCGTTAGCATTTAGCTAGCATCCGCTATGGGATTTTACATGTAGTTGTTAATACCGCCGAAGTCTAACTCACAGTGTTGTGGAGGTGGGGCTAGGGGGCTGATAGTCTGGACAGCAGTCCTCAGTAGGAGATGGGAGGCCCTCAGAGTCCAGTCTCTCCCGCTGAATCTGATACACAGAACACAACTACAGTTACAATTATAACAGTAATAATCATACTGAAAATATTGTTTTGAAATAAGACACTTAATTAAATGTATAGTGTGAATAGTTAATATTATATGTAGGCAATGGCTCATAAAACCAGCAGCAGCTACCGGTCTCTCTCTGACAGTTCTCCTTTCGTGGGGGTCAGCCAGGTCATGCTGTTCACGTCGTGACCCCGGGCCATTAAGGTAATGTGACTGGTGCTTCGACTGCATTTCCTGTTTCTGCATGAAGCGGGCAATTTCCTGACAGAGGACACAGTGACCATAAAAGGGTCAATACACAATAGGCATGTTGTTACGCATTGGACAGGTGGACTGTAGCTGAACCCAAGGCTTTGAGGGCCGCATTGCTGAGCATATGATTTATTTGATGAATATTGAGATTGGTTGATAAAAAGGTCACATGAACTTTGGAAGCACATCCCCTAGTTAATGAAGGTAATATACACTACCGTTCAAAAGTTTGGGGTCACTTAGATATTTCCTTGTTTTTGAAAGAGAACAGGCGCCTCACAGGTCCTCAACTGGCAGCTTCATTAAATAGTACCCGCAAAACACCAGTCTCAACGTCAACAGTGAAAAGGCAACTCCGGGATGCTAACCATCTAGGCAGAGTTGCAAAGAAAAAGCCATATCTCAGACTGCCCATCTTAATCTTTTCTTTTTATTGGCCAGTCTGAGATATGGCTTTTTCTTTGCAACTCTGCCTAGAAGGTCAGCATCCCGGAGTCTCAAACTAGACACTAATGTATTTGTCCTCTTGCTCAGTTGGGCACCGGGGCCTCCCACTCCTCTTTCTACCTCAACTAGCCGGTGCCCCCGCACATTGACTCTGCAACGGTACCCCCCTGTATATATAGCCTCCCTACTGTCACTTTATTCTACTTCTGCTCTTTTTTTTCCTCAACACTTTTTTTGTTGTTGTTTTATTTTTACTTTTTTTGTTTAAAATAAATGCACTGTTGGTTAAGGGCTGTAAGTAAGCATTTCACTGTAATGTCTGCACCTGTTGTATTCGGCGCATGTGACCAATAAAATTTGATTTGATTTGATTTGGTTTGCGCTGTTCTGTGAAGAGAGTAGTACACAGTGTACGAGATCTTCAGTTTCTTGGCAATTTCTCGCATGGAATAGCCTTCATTTCTCAGAACAAGAATAGACTGACGAGTTTCAGAAGAAAGTTATTTGTTTCTGGCCATTTTGATCCTGTAATCGAACCCACAATTGCTGATGCTCCAGATACTCAACTAGTCTCAAGAAGGGCAGTTTTATTGCTTCTTTAATCAGCACGACAGTTGTCAGCTGTGGTAACATAATTGCAAAAGGGTTTTCTAATGATCAATTAGCCTTTTAAAATTATAAACTTGGATTAGCAAACACAACGTGCCATTGGAACACAGGACTGATGGTTGCTGATAATGGGCCTCTGTACGCCTATGTAGATATTCCATTAAAAATCAGCCGTTTCCGACTACAATAGCCATTTACAACATTAACAATGTCTACACTGTATTTCTGATCAATTTTATGCTATTTTAATGGACCAAAAAATTGCTTTTCTTTCGAAAACAAGGACATTTCTAAGTGACCCCAAACTTTTGAATGGTAGTGTACCTCTCCTTAAATCAGGGAGATTCAACTGGGGGTCCGCAGCCCCCAAGGTACCGCAAAATATAGAAGCAAAAAAGAATAAACAACTTTTTAATTACATACAGTAGAAAATAGTATATTATTTCTAATGTCAACTTTATTTCTTAACTCCTAATATTGAGCAAAATACACTCATAAGAGCCAATTACACTTTGTTTAACCAGATAAATAGCTGCTCTTAGCAAAAATGTGTTTGGAGTTACCTTTCTAGCTAATAGGCTATTTTAGAGTTTACACTTCCTCTTCCAGTTATAATGTGGGGTGGTCAAAATAATGAAACACCATCTACCAAATCTATTCATTTAAAAATGTTTATTACTTTGCCTCGCCATTATCATTCATCTGAAAAAATAAATAATTTAATAACGTATGATGGGGTACCTGGGTTGTCGGTTTTCCTGGGAGCGGGTGCCTGGGCAAGAAAAGGTTGAAGACCCCTGCCCTAAATCATAGCCTCACTTGCAGTCAGTTCTGTTGGGAGATACTACCAAAATCATGATATTTCCTTTTACAGCTCCGTCTCTTACCTCATCCTGAGCCACTTGCGCGACTCTGAAGTCTCCCTCTGGGTAGGAGTCGTGTTGAGAGTGGGAAGAACGGGCTGGAGGGTTCTGCAATGACAACTCATTTTTTATTTATTTAATTTTTACATGTATTGAAAGCAGTAACTCCCCTCAATGTACTCTGAACATTTCATGACTCTAGGACCAAGAACATATTCAAAATAGCTTCTGGAGTTCATAATTGTATGTTCCTTAATGTGAAAATATGGCAGTTTTGTCCACTTCCTGAAAAGTTTCTGTTTTGAAAATTAAGAGGTTTTCATCAGACAGCGACATTAAGTTACATAGTGGGATGTGAGCTGACACTGTACAGCCAGTAGGAGGATCCTCCCTTACCCTACTCAACAGCTTCTCCTCCTCCTTCTGCAGCCTCCTGGCCAGCTCCTCATCCAGCAACACCTGGTGCAGCTCCTCCAGGTCCAGACACGCCCTCTCCTCCGGCTGCAGCGCGGCTCCTGTAGGAGGAGAGACTTGGGTCAGGAAAGTTTAGAGATATAAAGGGTGTGCTGTGGTATGATTAAAGGTCTATGAAATGACAGACCTTGTGAAGATGAAGATAGATATATACACTGAACAAAAATATAAACACAACATGCAACAATTTCAAAGTTTTACTAAGTTACAGTTCATATAAGGAACTCAGTCAATTGGAATCAATTCATTAGGCCCTAATCTATGGATTTCACATGACTGGGAATACAGATATGCATCTGTTGGTCACAGACACCTTAAACAAAAGGTAGGGGCATGGATCAGAAAACCAGTCAGTATCTGGTGTGACCACCATTTGCAGCGTGACACATCTCCTTCGCATAGAGTTGATCAGGTTGTTGATTGTGGCCTGTGGAATGTTTTCCCACTCCTCTTCAATGGGTGTGCGAAGTTGCTGGATATTGGCAGAAACTGGAACATGCTGTCGTACACGTCAATCCAGAGCATCCCAAACATTCTCAACGGTTGACATGTCTGGTGAGTATGCAGGCCATGGAAGAACATTTTTAGTTTTCAGGAATTGTGTACAGATCCTTGAGTCATGGGGCCGTGCATGATCATGCTGAAACATGGTAATGGCGGCGGATGAATGGCACGACAATTGGGCCTCAGGATCTCGTCACGGTATCTCTGTACATTCAAATTGCCATAGATAAAATGCAATTGTGTTCGTTGTCCCTAGCTTATGCCTGCCCATACCATAACCCCACCGCCACCATGGGGCACTCTGTTCACAATGTTGACATCAGCAAACTGCTCGCCCATACACGCTGTCTGCCATCTGCCCGGGACAGTTGAAATCGGGATTCATCCGTGAAAGGCACACTTCTCCAGCATGCCAGTGGCCATTGAAGGTGAGTATTTGCACACAGAAGTCGGTTACGACGCCAAACTGCAGTCAGGTCAAGACCCTGGTGTGGGCGACGAGTACGCATATGAGCTTCCCTGAGATGGTTTCTGACAGTTTGTGCAGAAATTATTCGGTTGTGCAAACCCACAATTGCATCAGCTGTCCGGGTGGCTGGTCTCAGACGATCCACAGGTGAAGAAGCTGGATGTGGAGGTCCTGGGCTGGCGTGGTTACACGTGGCCTGCGGTTGTGAGGACGGTTGGAAGTACTCCCAAATTCTCTAATATGACGTTAGAGGCTTCTTATGATAGAGGAATGAACATTCAATTCTCTGGCAACAGCTCTGGTGGACATTCCTGCAGTCAGCCTGCCAATTGCACATTCCCGCAAAACTTGAGACATATGTGGCATTGTGTTGTGTGACAAAACTGCACATTTTAGAGTGGCCTTTTATTGTTCCCAGGACAAGGTGCACCTGTGTAATGATCATGCTATTTCATGCCACACCCGTCAGGTGGATGGATTATTTTGGCAAAGGAGAAATGCTCACCAACAGGGATGTAAACAAATTTGTGCACAACATTTTAGAGAAATAAGCTTATTGTGCGTATGTACAATTTCTGGGATCTTTTATTTCAGCTCATGAAACATGGGACCAACACTTTACATGTTGCGTTTATATTTTTGTTCAGTGTATTTAGAGGAAAGAAACGCATACTGCAAATCATACAGCACATGTTCTGGGAGACAGGTCAGGGGCAGCAGGGAGCCTAGCGGTTAGAGCGTTGGGCCAGGAGCCGAAAGGTTGCTGGTTCAAATACCTGTGCTGATAAGATGAAAAGTCCTTGAGCAAGGCACTTAACCCGGTTTTGCTCCAGGGGCGTCTCACTACTATGGCTGACCCTTTAGAACAACATCTCACTGCACCTATCCCGTGTATGTGACAAAATCTTTATTTAAGAATAAAATAGGTTCATCAAGAAGAACAACAACAATCATCTCTTGGATCGTTTCAAGAGAGAGATGACAGGACATGGAGATGACAAAGATGAAGGGTGGAGAGGGGTTGAAGAATAGCAGGTAGTCTATAAATGAGGGAAATCCAGATGAAGATATTTCCCAGACCATCAGAATGAACACTACTACAGAGGAAAAATCTAATTTCTGAGAAAAAAAAAAAATTTGGAGGCCCCTCCCTTAAACACATGGAAACTAAGATGGGAGTAGATTTCTCCAGAATTGATTGAGGGAGGATGTGAAGAGGAGTAGATGTACACACAGAGGTTGTTGGGAAAGCTTTGGGTAAAGTTGAGTAGAGTAGCCGCCTCCCCTGCAGGTCTGTGTTTAGAGCGCTGAGGTTCCTGCAGCTCAGGGTGTTACCTGCTCTGGGGGTGTGCCTAGATCTGGCCCTGATGGAGGCCCCTCTGCTGCAGAAGCTTTGGCTGAGATGGTGGACTCTCCGTGGGGGTCTCTCCTCCCTCCTCTCCTCTTCCTCCTCTGAGCTGTTCTGCTCCTCCTGCTTATGCCGGCGATCACTCACACTGCTCCTCACCCTGCGCTCACTACTCACCCTGCGCTCACTACTCACCCTGCGCTCACTATGGTGGTGCCTCTCATCCCTGCCATCCCTCTCCTGGTCCCCACCTGAGCTGACCCTGTTCCTAGGGTCTCCACTACTCCTCCTCCTCCCGCTCCCCCCTCTCTCTCTGCTGAACAGCCAATCATCTCTACTGTGTCCAACATCGACCTCAGTCCCACTACCCTCCTCTATGGTCAGGTTTTCAAGGATTCTTTCTCGCTCTCCTCCATAGCCTCGTTTACTGTAGCCTTCTCTTTGTGAGGCTCTCTTTCTTTCCCCGACATCTCCATGGTAACTGCGCCTGGTGGGGACAGCTCTTTGAAAAGCCCTCTGTTGATGTTGAGAGTCACTATGGGCGACGGCATTTTCCCCATCATGTACTTGGCCGTCTCTGACCTCACCTCTGACCCCCCGTGACCTTGACCCCCCGTGGAAGCTCTGCCTCACGGCCACTCCCCTCTCTCTTAAGTCATGGACAATCAGCTCCCATACATTCACCATATGCCTGCTGTCATCATGGTAACTATGACCTCGCCTGCTGGCATCATCCTGGAAGCGGACTTGTTTGTTGTCGCTGGTCTCTCTATAGGTCCACCTCCTCCTAACCCCGTCTCTATCCTGCACCCCTCTGGCAGAGTCACTAGTACTATTGATGTAGCGCCTCTCTTTCCCCTCCTCTGATCTGTCATAACCCCGGTCATGCTTCGCCCTGGGATTCCTGTCCCAAATCCTATCCCTCTCCTCCTGAACCCCCCTATTCCTGTCCTGCCAACTCCCCCTATACCTTTCCTCCCTCGCTCCCCTTCCCCCCTCCCACACCCTGTTGCGCTCCTCTCTGAAGCTGATGGGACTGCTGAGACTCCTCTCCGGTGGTTGGTACATGGGAGCCTGGCGACCACTAGGGGCAGTATTGAGCAATTTCTCCAGTCTACAGGGCCGGGATGGAGGGAGGTGTTCAGGGAAAACAGTGTCTGTGTCCTCTGAGCCTTCATCACTCAAATAGTCAGGTGGAGGGCATTGGAGGTAGTTTCTGATGAGTCTAGGTGGATCCGAGTATCCATTATGTGATGATTGTGTTCTGTTATTCTGTCCTGCTGTCCTGTGGGTCTCATACAGAGGCTCGGCAGTAGAGTCTGACTGTGACTGGGTGTTAGAGGTGGAACATTGCCACCTACTGGTAGCAGGCTGATGGTGCAGCCCTTCTACCTGGCTGGGGCTGTTGCTGAGAGCAGGCTGGCGTGGGCATGACGAGGGTGAGGCAAGGACGCTGGCACAGTCTTTAATCAAGCCAAACATGCAAACACAAAAGCAGGTGAGTGTGGGTGAGGGTGTTAATGGTTTATATTAGACAGGCACAGTGAATGGTGCCAGGCTAACACAAGGGACCATGCTAGGTATAATGCCATTTTGTAATAATAATTTTTCATATTTGGCCCAACAGAGGCATGTCGTTAAATTATCATAGATGATTTATCTATAAGTGAACATTTAAATACAAGCTTGACACACAAAACACAATGCATACAGTGTCATGGTCCATGTTATTAACAAGATAGCTAGAGCTAAGGGATTGCCAGAGTGATAAGGCTGCCAGGAAACCTGTGGAGTCAAGTGGATGCAGATGGGAATGTCAGCCTGAGGAGGAGGAGGACAGGCAAGTCAAGCATGCAGAGCAAAGCAGGGTTAGATTAGAGCTCAGTCTCCCCAAGCAAGCTTCAGATCTACACCTACTATGCAGGTAGCCTAGTGGTTAAGAGCGTTGGGCCAGTAACCGAAAGGTTGCTGGTTTGAATCCCCGAGCCAGCAAGGTAGAAATATCTGCCATTCTGCCCTTGAGCGAGACAGTTAACCCTCAACAACAACTGCTCCCTGGGCGCCAATGACGTGGACGTCGATTAAGGCAGCCCCCCCGCACCTCTCTGATCCAGTGGGGTTGGGTTAAATGTGGAAGACACATTTTGGTTGAACGCATTCAGTTGTGCAACTGACTAGGTATCCCCTTTCCCCACACCTACAACCCTGCCACAATGACCCAGGTGTGGCGGGCTTGATCATCAGGTTTCATCATCAGACTTTAAGAGTCCAGAGTTTGAAATTAGGCACCACAAGGTTTATTTAGTTGATTTAGATTTAAAGTTCTTCAGTGCCATATTTTGTCCTTGTTATGATCATAAAATAAACAAACAGTATGCACACCAATCATGGTGAAAAGCATTGAGAAGTAACACAGAATAAATCAGGAGGACAGGTCAGAATAACAGGTACCACCCAAAGTAGGATTTAAACCACAGCAATCATTCAAACAAACTTGGTCACCATTAGACATTATTTCAGGAATAAAAGAAAGAAACCACAGATAGGAGATTATAAAAAAGGACCCTACAGAAAATGACCCTGTCAACATAGGGGCCTTTTACCCATAAAGTACACTGTTAGATTATACATGATATTAATGCCTAGGAATAATTGGAAATCTTTTCTGAGGCCCAAACAACAAAACAATGGTGACAGTATCTGTTGCTTCACTATAGAAGAAAATAAACTAAAGTGACCGTACCATCACTGAGGCTCTCCTGCCCACTGCTCCTCTGTCTGACCCTCAGCTCCTCCTCTTCCTGGATGTGTTTAGCCATTTCCTGTGGAAACAAGGTTAGGTCTATTATCGTTTCATCCATGGAACTGGAGCTGTAACAATACACTCAGTCAGCACATGGAAATAAAATCATTTAGAGATTATACAAATGGTTGTCATCAGTATCATATAACAGAGTAATAGTGATTTAGGGTCGACTTAGAGCCCAGAACAGAGAATAAATATGTTAATTTGATGCTTCACACACTCAGTTTGTGCTCAGTTGCAGTACTGAGTCAGTCAAAATTGGCCCAAAATGTCAGGCTCCAAATGCCTGCCAAGCATATGGGTGAGGTTAACTAGGCTTGTGCCAATGTGTGGGCACACGCTGGCATCAATCACTGTGGTTTTCTATTTTTCTTCCACCCATCTACATTCAAAGAACCTTTGAAAGAGATAATTCTGTACATTACATATTAGTACCACAAGGTGTCAGTATAACATGGCCCAACATGAAGAAATAAACAATTTGTAAAGACCCAAACCCAGCTACCCTAAAATAAAAATATAGTCAAATCAACCACTAGCAATATCAATAACAGAGAATCTTCAAAGAAATAGGGTTAGGGTTCTTACTTTTTGGTCACTCACCAGTCAAAGAATGACTGGTGTGTGATACAAAGCATCAATCAATCCACAGATACATTAGGTGTATGAGTGACATGGCATAATACTTAGACATTATTGGCTCATTGTTCTAAATCAGAATTCAAACAGAATTCAAACAAGGATCCAGTGGTGGAAAAAGTACTCAATTGTCATACTTGAGTAAAAGTAAAGATACCTTAATAGAAAATGACTCAAGTAAAAGTCACCCAGTAGAATACTACTTGAGTAAAAGTCTAAAAGTATTAGGTTTTAAATATATGTATCAAAAGTAAATGGAATTGTTGAAATATACTTACGTATCAAAAGTAAAAAAGTCTAAATAATTTCAAATTCCTTATAGCAAACCAGATGGCACAATGTTCTTGTTTTTTATTTATTTACGGATAGCCAGGGGCACACTCCAACACTCAGACATCATTTACAAACTACGCATGTGTGTTTAGTGAGTCAGAGACAGTAGAGATGACCAGGGATGTTCTCTTGATAATTTTGTGAATTGGAAAATGTTCCTGTCAAACTGTAACGAGTACTTTTGGGTATCAGGGAAAATGTATGGAGTAAAAACTACATTATTTTCTATAGGAATGTAGTGAAGTAAAAGTTGGCAAAAGTAGAAATAGTAAAGTAAAGTACAGATACCCCAAAAAACTACTTAAGTAGTACTTTAAATAATTTTTACTTAAGTACTTTACACCACTGCAAGGATCCAATTGGTCAATCACTCAGTCAGGTGGTTTAGTGGGTTAACTCAAACAAGCAGTAAGGACAAACAAAACATCATCAACTCTTCAGAACACGACACAAATGTGTCTTTGCTTTGTTCTGTGGAAATAACAGCACTACAACTACACCTAAATAGTATTTAATGATGTGTGGAAACTTGCAACATGATAAAGACTGACAACTAGTCTCTGTCATTGTATAGACAGAGTCTGGGTGGCCTGCACTAGAAAGACAGTGGAAGTGTTTCTGAATGCAGAGCCACAGTAGGTGACTTGTCTCCATTATGAGGGAAATCTAGCAGGTCCACAGTGGCTGCTCAGCACAAAACCTGCTCTGGGTTAGCCTGGTCCCAGATCTGTTTGTGCTGTCTTACCAACTCCTATGGTCATTGTGTCAAAACGGCACAAACATATCTAGGATCAGGCTAGCTCCAGATGGCCAGGCTAGGCTGGTTATTTCAGGAAGGCCTGGGGGCTGACTCAATGGAAAATAAGAGGCCAGGCAGGCAGACCAGACCAGCAGACCAGAGACAAACAGAGAAGGCCAACCTTTCATCTCCCTGTGCCTGGCTCTGCCTGCCTGGCTGGGCGGCTGGGCTCTGGTCTGTAAAAATTGCTGAGAGAGGACTGCTTTACTTTCATTAACACCTTGTCAACTGGGCATGCCAGTGCCACCCTGCACAAGGGCTGCCTCCCTTATAACATTGACCTCCAAAGACTTGTGCTCTGCCTCCTCTGAGACAGTATTGAAGACATGTGCGACAAATTATACGTAACGGAAATGGGGTGCATGTCCATTGATACGTGCAGGAGGAGGTCTGTGAAGGCGACAACAAACCATATCAGTATAACCTCCCTTGATGCCACTTGTAGATCAAGGTTTAGAGGGGGCGGGCCCATCGGTTCAAAAACCTCTAATGACAACAAGTGTTAAGAGAAAACCATAAGAGCCTCTTGCTTGGCTAAATCACAGTGCTTAGCCAGCTCAGCCTTGCCAGCCTCAGCAGGCAATTAGCAGCTTGACATGGCAGGTTAGCTCAGGGAGTGCCATGGGGAACTGGCATTCAGACTGACTGCACCGCCTGGTGCCTTCTGTTCTGCTGCACAATTAAACACACAGTCAGCAGGGACGCTAATATTTAATCAACACACTACATCAGCCAATGTTACATAAAAGTTAATTTGCAATGACCTTGGAAGTAGAATATTACTCTGTATTAGGCTTGGGCGGTATACAGTATATAATGTATACCGGGGTATTTGGAAATAGCCACAGGATGGTTTTTCAATACCATCAACGTTGAAACTATTTATTTGAAGTTTTTCAATACATTTTTAGCTACTTTTTAAGTTAATACCTGCAGTCAACTTGTGCAATACGTTAGGAGTTAAAGCAGATCGCATTCTTCATTTCACCTGTCAAATTATTTTACAGCCTGAATTTAAAATACACTGCTCAAAAAAATAAAGGGAACACTAAAATAACACATCCTAGATCTGAATGAATGAATCTTATTAAATACTTTTTTTCTTTACATGGTTGAATGTGCTGACAACAAAATCACACAAAAATTATCAATGGAAATCAAATGTATTAACCCATGGAGGTCTGGATTTGGAGTCACCCTCAAAATTTCAGTGGAAAACCACACTACAGGCTGATCCATCTTTGATGTAATGTCCTTAAAACAAGTCAAAATGAGGCTCAGTAGTGTGTGTGGCCTCCACGTGCCTGTATGACCTCCCTACAACGCCTGGGCATGCTCCTGATGAGGTGGCGGATGGTCTCCTGAGGGATCTCCTCCCAGACCTGGACTAAAGCATCCGCCAACTCCTGGACAGTCTGTGGTGCAACGTGGCGTTGGTGGATGGAGCGAGACATGATGTCCCAGATGTGCTCAATTGGATTCAGGTCTGGGGAACGGGCGGGCCAGTCCATAGCATCAATGCCTTCCTCTTGCAGGAACTGCTGACACACTCCAGCCACATGAGGTCTAGCATTGTCTTGCATTAGGAGGAACCCAGGGCCAACCGCACCAGCATATGGTCTCACAAGGGGTCTGAGGATCTCATCTCAGTACCTAATGGCAGTCAGGCTACCTCTGGCGAGCACTGTGCGGCCCCCCAAAGAAATGCCACCCCACACCATGACTGACCCACCGCCAAACCGGTCATGCTGGAGGATGTTGCAGGCAGCAGAACGATCTCCACGGCATCTCCAGACTCTGTCACGTCTGTCACATGTGCTCAGTGTGAACCTGCTTTCATCTGTGAAGAGCACAGGGCGCCAGTGGCGAATTTGCCAATCTTGGTGTTCTCTGGCAAATGCCAAACGTCCTGCACGGTGTTGGGCTGTAAGCACAACCCCCACCTGTGGACGTCGGGCCCTCATGGAGTCTGTTTCTGACCGTTTGAGCAGACACATGCACATTTGTGGCCTGCTGGAGGTCATTTTGCAGGGCTCTGGCAGTGCTCCTCCTGCTCCTCCTTGCACAAAAGGCAGAGGTAGCAGTCCTGCTGCTGGGTTGTTTCCCTCCTACGGCCTCCTCTACGTCTCCTGATGTACTGGCCTGTCTCCTGATAGCGCCTCCATGCTCTGGACACTACGCTGCAGACACAGCAAACCTTCTTGCCACAGCTCGCATTGATGTACCATCCTGGATGAGCTGCACTACCTGAGCCACTTGTGTGGGTTGTAGACTCCGTCTCATGCTACCACTAGAGTGAAAGCACCGCCAGCATTCAAAAGTGACCAAAACATCAGCCAGGAAGCATAGGAACTGAGAAGTGGTCTGTGGTCACCACCTGCAAAACCAGTCCTTTATTGGGGGTGTCTTGCTAATTGCCTATAATTTCCACCTGTTGTCTATCCATTTGCACAACAGCATGTGAAATTTATTGTCAATCAGTGTTGCTTCCTAAGTGGACAGTTTGATTTCACAGAAGTGTGATTGACTTGGAGTTACATTGTGTTGTTTAAGTGTTCCCTTTATTTTTTTGAGCAGTGTAGATTAAAATGAGATTGTGTGTCAATGGCCTACACACAATACCCCATAATGTCAAAGTGGAATTATGTTTTTAGAAGAAAAAAAAAATTTAAAAGCTGAAATGTAAAACGTTCAAATTCATAGACAGAGCTATGGATGGACTGGCCATTCATGATATCAAAATTATATTGTTAACCATATTTTGAGGCTAGAGTATTTACATTGTTCACAAACATTGGAGTAAAAAAATCTTACATTTGGAGTTCTGATGGGGTACGACAGTTGGACTAAGCTCATGACGCATATACAGTGCCTTCAGAAAGTATAGATACCCCTTGACTTATTCCACATTTTGTTGTGTTACAGCCTGAATTCAAAATGGATTAAAATTATTTTTCTCACCCATCTACACACAACACCCCATAATGACAAAGTGAAAACATGTTTTTATAAATGTTGGCAAATTACAACTTCATTGGAGTCCACCTGTAGCCAATTCAATTGTTTGGGCATGATTTAAAACAAAACACACCCATCTATACAAGGTCCCACAGTTGACCGTGCATGTCAGTGCAGAAACTATACCATGAATTCCAAGGAACTGTCCGTAGATCCCTGAGATAGAATTGTTCAGTGGCACAGTGCCTTCAGAAAGTATTCACACCCATTGACTCTTGTTGTGTTACAGCCTGAATTTAAAATTGATTAAATTGAGTTTGTCACTGGCCTACACACAATACCCCATAATGTCAAAGTGGAATTATGTTTTTCAAAAATGTTAATTAATATAAAATGAAAAGCTGAAATGTCTTAAGTCAATAAATATTCAACCCCTTTGTTATGGAAAGCCTAAATAAGTTCAGGAGTAAAAATGTGCTTATCAAGTCACATAAAAAGTTGCATGGACTCACTCTTTGTGCAATAAGAGTATTTAACATTATATTTGAATGACTACCTCATCTCTGTACCCCACACATACAATTATCTGTAAGGTCCCTCAGTCGAGCATTGAATTTCAAAGACAGATTCAACAACAAAGACCAGGGAGGCTTTCCAATGCCTCAAAGAAGGGCACCTATTGGTAGATTGGTAAAAAAAATAAAAAAATAAACAGACATTGAATATCACCTTGAGCATGGTGAAATTATTAAATTACACTTTGGATGGTGTATCAATACACCCAGTCACTACAAAGACACAGGCTTCCTTCCTAACTTAGTTGCCGGAGAGGAAGGAAACCACTCAGGGATTTCACCAGTTACAGAGTTTAATGGCTGTGATGGGAGAAAACTGAGGATCGATAAACATTGTAGTTACTCCACAATACTAACCTAATTGACAGAGTGAAAAAAAAGGAAGACTGTACAGAATATAAAAATATTCAAAAACATGCATCCTGTTTACAACAATACTGCAATAAATGTGGCAAAGCAATTAACTTTTTGTCCTGAATACAAAGTGTTTTGTTTGGGGCAAATCCAACACAACATTACTGAGTATCCCTCCATATTTTCAAGCATAGTGGTGGCTGCATCATGTTATGGGTATGCTTGTAATCGTTAAGGACTGGGGAGTTTTTCAGGATAAAAAGAAACGGAATGGAGCTAAGCACAGGCAAAATCCCAGAAGAAAACATGGTTCAGTCTGCTTTCCACCAGACACTGGGAGATTAATTCACCTTTCAGCAGGACAATAACTTAAAACACAAGGCCAAATCTACACTGGAGTTGCTTTCCAAGAAGACAGTGAATTTCCCTGAGTGGCCGAGTTACAGTATTGACTTAAATCTACTTGAAGATCTATGTCAAGACCTGAAAATGGTTGTTTAGCAATGATCAACAACCAATTTTACAGAGCTTGAAGAATTTTGAAAATAATAAATTGTTGCACAATCCAGGTGTGGAAAGCTCTTAGAAATTTACCCAGAAAGACTCACAGCTAAAATTGCTGCCAAAGGTGCTTCTACAAAGTATTGACTCAGGTTAGTGAATATTTATGTAAATTAAGTATATTTGTATTTAATTTAATACATTTGCAAACATTTCTTAAAACGTGTTTTCACTTTGTCATTATGGGGTATTGTGTGTAGATTGGTGAAAAAGAATAATATTTAATCAATTTGGAATTCAGGCTGTAACACAAAATGTGGAATATGTCAAAGGGTATGAATACTTTCAGAGTGCATTCGGAAAGTATTCAGACCCCTTGACTTTTTCCACATTTTGTTGTGTTTTTCAAAATATATTTTTTTCTCATTCTAAAAACGGATTAAAAGAAAAAATCCATCCTCAATCTACACACAATACCCCATAATGACAAAGCGAAAACAGGTTTAGAAATGTTTGCAACTTTATTAATTTTAAAAAACAGAAATACCGTATTTACATAAGTATTCAGACCCTTTGCTATGAGACTCGAAATTGAGCTCAGGTGCATCCTGTTTCCATTGATCATCCTTGAGATGTTTCTACAACTTGATTGGAGTCCACCTGTGGTAAATTCAATTGATTGGACATGATTTGGAAAGGCACACACCTGTCTATAAAAGGTCCCACTGTTGACAGTGCGTGTCAGAGCAAAAACCAATCCATGAGGTCAAAGGAATTGTCCGTAGAGCTCCGAGACAGGATTGTATCGAGGCACAGATCTGGGGAAGGGTACCCAAAAATGTCTGCAGCATTGAAGGTCCAAGAACACAGTGGCCTCCATCATTCTTAAATGGAAGATGTTTGGAACCACCAAGACTCTACCAAGAGCTGGCCGCCCGGCCAAACTGAGCAATCGGGGGAGAAGGGCCTTGGTCAGGGAGGTAACCAAGAACCCGATTGTCACTCTGACAGTGCTCCAGAGTTCCTCTGTGGAGATGTGAGAACCTTCCAGAAGGACAACCATCTCTGTAGCACTCTACCAATCAGGCCTTTATGGTAGAGTGGCCAGACGGAAGCCTGTAAAAGGCACATGACAGCCCTCTTGGAGGCACCTAAAGACTCTCAGACCATGAAAAACAAGATTCTATGGGTCTGATGAAACCAAGGTTGAACTCTTTGGCCTGAATGCCAAGCATCACATCTGGAAGAAACCTGGCACTATCCCTACGGTGAAGCATGGTGGTGGCAGCATCATGCTCCAGAGCGCTCAGGACCTCAGACTGGGGCAAGGGTTCACCTTCCAACAGGACAACGACCCTAAGCACACAGCCAAGACAACGTAGGAGTGGCTTCAGGACAAGTCTCTGAATGTCCTTGAGTGGCCCAGCCAGAGCCTGGACTTGAACCCGATCGAACATCTCTGGAGAGACCTGAAAATAGCTGTGCAGCGACGCTCCCCATCCAACCTGACAGAGCTTGAGAGGATCTGCAGAGAAGAATGGGAGAAACTCCCCAAATACAGGTGTGCCAAGCTTGTAGCGTCATATCCAAGAAGACTCTAAGGCTGTAAAGTAACAAAATGTGGAATAAGTCAAGGGGTCTGAATGCTTTCCGAATGCACTGTATATCTGGGGAAGGGTACAAATCAATTTCTAGAGTGTTGAAAGTTTCCAAGAGCAGAGTGGTCTCCGTCATTGGGAAAAATATGGAACTACCCAGACTCCGCACTTCACCAATCTGGGCTTTATGGGAGTGTGGCCAGACGGAAGTCACTCCTAAGAAAAAGGCACATGACAGCATGCCTGGGGTTTGCAAAAAGGCACGTGAAAGACTCCGAGCATTAGGCAAAATATTCTGTGGTCTGATGAGACAAATTAAACTATTTGGCCTGAATGCAAAGCGCTATCTCTGGAGAAAACCAGGCACAGCTCATCACCCGTATAACACCATCTCTACCGTGAAGCATGTTGGTGGCAGCATCATGCTACAGGGATGCTTTTCAGCAGCAGGGACTGGGTGACTGACTGGTCAGGATAGAGGGAACAATGAATGGAGCCAAATACAGGCAAATCCTTAATGAGAACCTGCTTCAGAGTGCAAACGACCTTAGTCTGGGGGCAAAGATTTACATTCCAACAGGACAATGACCCAAAGCATACAGCCAAAGCAATGCTGGAATGGCATCGGAACAAGAATGTCAAAGTACTTGAGTGGCCCAGCCAAAGCCCAGACTTGAATCCGATTGAAAATCTGTGGAAAGACTTAGAAGATTGCTTTTCACCGCCGCTCTCCATCTAACTTAACAGAGCTTGAGAAAATCTGCAAGGAAGAATGGGAGAAAACCCTAAAATCCAGATTTTCAAAGCTGATACAGAAATACACAAGACGACTCAAAGCTATAGTCGCCGCCAAATGTGCTTCTACAAAGTATTGACTCAGGGGTGTGAATACTTACGTAAATGAGTATTTGCGTATTTCATTTTCAATAAATTTGCTAACATTTCTTAAAATGTGTTTTCACTTTGTCATTATGGGGTATTGTGTGTAGATTGGTGAGAAAAAACTATTTGATCCATTTTGAATTCAGACTGTAACACCAAATTGTGGAATAAGTCAAGGGGTATGAATACTTTCTGAAGGCACTGTATAAAAGTTATATTCTTCAAGAATCTGGTATTTATAATTAATTTATAAGTCCAAATATTGATGTAGCAACAAAAAGATTCTAGCTTTAAACAGTCCTATACTGACGCACTGAGTGCTTCCTCACACATGTACAACTCCTTCTCTGTGTCTACTCCAGTTTGTGTATATTGTGCGGCCTCGCCTGGCTCCTGTGTGCACAGTAGGGACAGGTCTGGCCTTACAACTGAGGCAGCAGCAGAGAGGTAATGGATGGGATATGTCTGAGTGCTCTCCTTATGTCTGGGTCAGAGGTCAGTTTATCTACAACTCACTGGAGAGAAGCTACATCTATAAAAGGAAGCTCCTTTTCATGCAACTCCCTGATCGCTTTGTCAAAGACCTCCTTAGTAACGCAGTAGATGGAAAATTCCTGCTACTTTTCTACAGTTGACCAACTAGATACATGAACGTGGAAACTTACATGCACCCGTTTCAGACATGATATTGTACAAAGTTGTACAGATAAAGCCTCTGCATCCATCTAGCCTGTTTCTCCTCAGACTAACCTTCAGTGAGACAGAGCAGGAGGGATGGAGCATAACCTGGAGTCAATTATCAGGGAAACGGCTTAACTTGTCAATCAGATTAATAATAGCTCACAGGTTGTCTCTGTGGTGACCTTTGACCCTGCTCAGACTGGCCTCTCCCAGTGTGTTCAGGTTGAGTAGATACATCTGAGTGGGTAACCCCGGGCCCAGAGAGGGCAGCGTTCAGCTCCACTGTGACCTCATTCATTACAGAGCCACATTATACTGTATATAGATTTGGTCCCCGGGGAAACTGAAATTATGACGTTCCATGATCTACAAAAAGCTAGTGGAAATACACTTAATTAGTGAGCAGTGAGTACACTATCAGTACTGTAGAGAACCACTATGAACCTCAAGTTTCTCCTCAAATCAAATTAGAAGACATCCGCAGCTCACCTCGTCCTCCTGCTCCCTCCTCAGAGCCTCCTCATCAGCACATCTCTGGATGTCCTCCTGGATCATCCGGGCATACTCTGAATCCTGTTCCTCACTGGGTACACAGAAGGGACAGGGGAGATGGGCATGGATTACTGTCTGAGAGACAAAACCACCCTGTGTTTCATATAGAGTATGTACAAAATTGCCAGGGGGTCCACAAGTACACCGATAGTTTAGATTATGTAGGAATTGTTTATGGAGACAGTCTAGATAGTTTAAAATAATGACAGTGTACAGTAAAATAAATGCACAGAGGGTTCATGGAGAGTGAGGTGGAAAATGTGTGTGTGTGCCTGCGTGCGAGCAAAGTGTTTATTTAAATAAACACAGTGCCCTTACAGTTGTCTCGACGCCTGGCTCAGGGCTCTGTGCTGAGCTCTCTGTTCCTCCTCCTCATCCTGCAGCCTCTTGGCGATGCGGATGTCATTCTGCACCAGCTGGTTCTTCTGGATGTTGGTGGTGTAGTACTGCTCAACTGGGACAGAGGGGAACACAGGGTTACACAAACACAGCCATGGACCACCTACTACAGTAACTCTGACAGACTACTGTAAGGGGTGTGTGTGATGTACTTACTTTCCTGTTCCTGTAGGTTTTGTGCCAATGCTCCATCCTCCAGGACAGCAAAAACATGGCACACTGAAGGAGAGGACATGACAGTTAGTCAAGAGCCATTTTAACAATCTATACAATTTCAAAGATTTTACAGAGTTACAGTTCATATAAGGAAATCAGTCAATTGAAATAAATTCATTAGGCCCTAATCTATGGTTTTCACATGACTGGGCAGGGGTGCAGCCATGGGTGGGCGTGGGAGGGCATAGGCCCACCCATTTGGCAGCCAGGCCCAGCCAATCAGAATGAGTTTTATTTGTATTATTTTTTACAAAAGGGCTTTATTACAGACAGAAATACTCCTCAGCACCACCCCCACCCCTCCCTCAGATGATTCTACAGGTGAAGAAGCCGGATGTGGAGGTCCTGGACTGGCGTGGTTAAAAGTAGTCGGCGGTTGTGAGGCCAGTTGGACATACTTTCAAATTCTCTAAAACGACATCTTATGGTTAGAGAAATGAACATGAAATTATCTGGCAACAGCTCTGGTGGACATTCCTGCAGTCAGCATGCCAATTGCACGTTCCCTCAAAACTTGAGACATCTGTGGCATCTGCACATTTTAAAGTGACCTTTTATTGTCCCCAGCACAAGGTGCACCTGTGTCATGATCATGCTGTTTAATCAGTTTATTGATATGCCACACCTGTAGGTGGATGGATTATCTTGGCAAAGGACAAATGCTCACTAACAGGGATAAACAAATTTGTGCACAAATAAACTTTTTCTGGGATTTTTTTATTTCAGCTCATGAAACATGGGATCAACACTTTACATGTTCCATTTACATTTTTGTTCAGTGTAATTGAAGAGCAACCAAATATAATTTTTTGGGGGGTACATTTTAAACTCATATTTCAATGTCATAAAATGTGGCCATATCTTGGGAAAGAAATGACCAGTTGTCTTTTATGGGAATCAATAGAGCGAGAGAGACACTTGTGGCCACATAAAAATATTCCTATGAGCTGTTTAGATGTACAGGAGCCCAATACTGAACTGAAACAGCATCTGGCCCCGTGGAACAGTACCAAAACATCTGACTGATGCTGGATGGAGCTGGATGGAGACAATGCAGTTGGCAGTTGATGTTTTTGGCACAGCACTCTGTATCCCCTCAGAGCACAACAATAGTTGCCCATGGCATGATGTCCTACACTGCATGTCCCAATCACATTAGAGGCCAACGGAAAGAGTATACAAGTCATTACATAGCCTACATCTAAACAGGCAGCTATTCACAGAAACACAAACCATCTCTGTGTGTTTGGGACAGGTAGATCTATTGTTGTAATGTGATGACCAAAGTGGCTGGAGCTGGAGGGCAGCCTAGTAAGTCTCAGAGGAACATCCAGCCTGGAATTGTGCCAGCAGCTGCAGTGTAACGGTGCACCAAACCAGACCAGACGTGGTCGTTAACCGGGTGTGGGCCTGGGCTCCACAGAGGTCTCTCTTTCAATGGCTCTACTGTCACTCCTCTCATCAGCCACAGACTACGTTGCAACAGAGGAGGCTGATGTGAGGAGCTAAAGGAGGATGGGCTCATTGTAAAAGACTGGAATGGAATTGATGGAACAGTATCAAACACATCAAACATATGGAAACCACGTTTGACTCCGTTCCATTCATTCCATTCCAATGAGCCCATCCTCTTATACCTCTTCCCACCAGCCTCCTATGCATTGCAACCTTTTTACACACTCTCTTACACAAAACAGCAATACACAGGGGATAATTTGAAGTGCAGATTGTCATTAATTCAATGAATATGTCAAAGAGAAAAATGTATTGTCACATGTTCTAATAAAAAGTTAAATGTTTGAACTTTTGGTATATTTTTTAATGGGTCTCCCACATAAAGACAGAATTCTCTACACAGACAGTCATACCCTTTCCTGCAGGGGCCAGAGCAGTTGGTGTAAATAATATCTATCTTTAGTACCTACTCCCTTGGCACCCACAGGGGCCCCAAGACATTCCACAGCAGCATCTAAAGACTCCTGACCTCTGACCCCCAAATCAAATCACCCTGCTGCATTATGGTCTGACCGTGTTACACAGCCACAGCTCCCCCATCACAGTGACTGATATATCAGGCCTGGCTACCTGCTGAACATGGCAATACACCAGATCAGTTTACTACACGATTAACCATTCCCCCCAGTTCTTAAGCCACCAGAAAGTAAATACAAGGACACAGAAATATATATATTAAGAGAGTAGGTCACATAGAGAAAGTGATGCCTGATGTGAAGAGAGCGGAGCACTTTTTTACTTTTAAACAGACAGACCAGAGATGCTAGTTCTAGGTCCCAAGAAACAAAGAGATCTGCCAATGAATCTTGATGGTTATACAGTCATCTCAAATTAAACTGAAGGACCTCAGCATTACTCTAGACCCTGATCTCTATTTGACAAACATATGAAGAATATTTCAAAGGACAGCTTTTTTCCCATCTTCGTAAAATGCAAAAGTAGAAACGTTTTGTCCAAAAATTATGCAGAAAAGCTAATCCATGTCACTTTTGTCACTTCTAGATTAGACTACTGCAATACTCTCCTCTCCGGCTACCCGGATAAAGCACTAAATAAACTTCAGTTAGTGCTAAACACGGCTGCTAGAATCAAATTACTCCAGTGCTAGCCACTCTACACTGGATTCCTGTTAAGGCTAGGGCTGATTTCAAGGTTTTACTGCTAACCTACGAAGGATTACATGGGCTTGCTCCTACCTATCGCTCCAATTTGGTCCTGCTGTACATACCTACAAGTACACTACAGTCACAAGACGCAGGCCTCCTTATTGTCCCTAGAATTTCTAATCAAACAGCTGGAGGCATGGCTTTCTCCTCTAGAGCTCAATTTTTATGGAATGGTCTGCCTATCCATGTGAGAGACGCAGACTCGGTCTCGACCTTTAAGTCTTTACTGGACTCATCACTTCAGTAGGTCCTAGGACTGAGTATAGTCTGGGCAAGGGGTGCGAAGGTGAACGGCAAGGCACTGGAGCGACGAACTGCCCTTGCTGTCTCTGCTTGGCCAGCTCCCCTCTCTCCACTGGGATTCTCTGCCTCTCTCATATATTATTTTATTTGGCCCTGCTGCTTATCTATGAACGTTTCAACATTTTGAAGAACAAATCTGCCCTTAAAATGGCCATGTATTCTTATAATCTCCACCCGGCATAGCCAGAAGAAGACTGGTGAGCCTGCTTCCTCTCTAGGTTTCTTCCTAGGTCCCTGCCGTTCTAAGGTGTTTTTCCTAACCACTGTGCTTCTACATCTGCATTGCTTGCTGTTTGGGGTGGGTTTCTGTATAGCACTTTGTGACATCTGCTGATGTAAAACAAGCTTTACAAATAAATGTTATTGATTGACTTCATGGTTAGTAACAGGATATTAACTGCCCATTGAGGAGGCTGGTTGCTGTTATAGGTTTTAGTGGAGCAAAACATTTGAAACTTTAGGTAGAAGAATGACCACTGTATTGCTCCCCTCATTTGATCTTGTTTTAATAGCATGTTTTAAGAGACCCGTGGGTGGGTTGTTTCACCTAAGTTGTTTACAGCAGCCAAGAGGGTCTAAACATCTCTGCCTGCAGTGAGTTTTTAAAAAAAACACTCACTCTGGGGCTGACATGGTAAATCAATAAAAATTAACACCACATGCTTGATAGTCAAATGGCTCCACCCAGTCACATTCTCCTTTTCCTCAGTTCAGACAGAAATACACACTTTCAACACAGTCTATCAGGGCTTTTCCAACATGTACAGTGGGGAGAACAAGTATTTGATAACCTGCCGATTTTGCAGGTTTTCCTACTTACAAAGCATGTAGAGGTCTGTAATTTTTATCATAGGTACACTTCAACTGTGAGAGACGGAATCTAAAACAAAAATCCAGAAAATCACATTGTATGATTTTAAGTAATTCATTTGCATTTTATTGCATGACATAAGTATTTGATACATCAGAAAAGCAGAACTTAATATTTGGTACAGAAACCTTTGTTTGCAATTACAGAGATCATACGTTTCCTGTAGGTCTTGACCAGGTTTGCACACACTGCAGCAGGGATTTTGGCGCACTCCTCCATACAGACCTTCTCCAGATCCTTCAGGTTTCGGGGCTGTCGCTGGGCAATACGGACTTTCAGCTCCTTCCAAAGATTTTCTATTGGGTTCAGGTCTGGAGACTGGCTAGGCCACTCCAGGACCTTGAGATGCTTCTTACGGAGCCACTCCTTAGTTGCCCTGGCTGTATGTTTCGGGTCGTTGTCATGCTGGAAGACCCAGCCACGACCCATCTTCAATGCTCTTACTGAGGGAAGGAGGTTGTTGGCCAAGATCTCACAATACATGGCCCCATCCATCCTCCCCTCAATACGGTGCAGTCGTCCTGTCCCCTTTGCAGAAAAGCATCCCCAAAGAATGATGTTTCCACCTCCATGCTTCACGGTTGGGATGGTGTTCTTGGGGTTGTACTCATCCTTCTTCTTCCTCCAAACACGGCGAGTGGAGTTTAGACCAAAAAGCTCTATTTTTGTCTCATCAGACCACATGACCTTCTCCCATTCCTCCTCTGGATCATCCAGATGGTCATTGGCAAACTTCAGACGGGCCTGGACATGCGCTGGCTTGAGCAGGTGGACCTTGCGTGCGCTGCAGGATTTTTATCCATGATGGCATAGTGTGTTACTAATGGTTTTCTTTGAGACTGTGGTCCTAGCTCTCTTCAGGTCATTGACCAGGTCCTGCCGTGTAGTTCTGGGCTGATTCCTCACCTTCCTCATGATCATTGATGCCCCACAAGGTGAGATCTTGCATGGAGCCCCAGACTGAGGGTGATTGACCGTCATCTTGAACTTCTTCCATTTTCTAATAATTGCGCCAACAGTTGTTACCTTCTCACCAAGCTGCTTGTCTATTGTCCTGTAGCCCATCCCAGCCTTGTGCAGGTCTATAATTTTATCCCTGATGTCCTTACACAGCTCTCTGGTCTTGGCCATTGTGGAGAGATTGGAGTCTGTTTGATTGAGTGTGTGGACAGGTGTCTTTTATACAGGTAACGAGTTCAAACGGGTGCAGTTAATACAGGTAATGAGTGGAGAACAGGAGGGCTTCTTAAAGAAAAACTAACAGGTCTGTGAGAGCCGGAATTCTTACTGGTTGGTAGGTGATCAAATACTTATGTCATGCAATAAAATGCAAATTAATTACTTAAAAATCATACAATGTGATTTTCTGGATTTTTGTTTTAGATTCCGTCTCTCACAGTTGAAGTGTACCTATGATAAAAATGACAGACCTCTACATGCTTTGTAAGTAGGAAAACCTGCAAAATCGGCAGTGTATCAAATACTTGTTCTCCCCACTGTACATGTTGGAAAAGCCAAATCATGTCCAATCAATTGAATTTACCACAGGTGGACTCCAATCAAGTTGTAGAAACATCTCAAGGATGATCAATGGAAACAGGAAGCACCTGGGCTCAATTTCAAGTCTCATATCAAGGGGTCTGAATACTTACGTAAATAATGTATTTCAGATTTCTATTTTTTATAAATTTGCAAAAATGTCTAAAAAAAAACCTTTGCTTTGTCATTATGGTATATTGTGTGTAGATTGGTGATGAGGATGTTTATCTAATCCATTTTAGATTAAGGCTGTAACTTAACAAAATGTGGAAAAAGGGAAAGGGTCTGAATACTTTCCAAATGCACTGTACATACATGCATGCATGCATACATACATACATACATACAGTGGGGAAAAAAAGTATTTAGTCAGCCACCAATTGTGCAAGTTCTCCCACTTAAAAAGATGAGAGAGGCCTGTAATTTTCATCATAGGTACACGTCAACTATGACAGACAAATTGAGAAAAAAAATTCCAGAAAATCACATTGTAGGATTTTTTATGAATTTATTTGCAAATTATGGTGGAAAATAAGTATTTGGTCACCTACAAACAAGCAAGATTTCTGGCTCTCACAGACCTGTAACTTCTTCTTTAAGAGGCTCCTCTGTCCCCCACTCGTTACCTGTATTAATGGCACCTGTTTGAACTTGTTATCAGTATAAAAGACACCTGTCAACAACCTCAAACAGTCACACTCCAAACTCCACTATGGCCAAGACCAAAGAGCTGTCAAAGGACACCAGAAACAAAATTGTAGACCTGCACCAGGCTGGGAAGACTGAATCTGCAATAGGTAAGCAGCTTGGTTTGAAGAAATCAACTGTGGGAGCAATTATTAGGAAATGGAAGACATACAAGACCACTGATAATCTCCCTCGATCTGGGGCTCCACGCAAGATCTCACCCCGTGGGGTCAAAATGATCACAAGAACGGTGAGCAAAAATCCCAGAACCACACAGGGGGGACCTAGTGAATGACCTGCAGAGAGCTGGGACCAAAGTAACAAAGCCTACCATCAGTAACACACTACGCTGCCAGGGACTCAAATCCTGCAGTGCCAGACGTGTCCCCTGCTTAAGCCAGTACATGTCCAGGCCCGTCTGAAGTTTGCTAGAGTGCATTTGGATGATCCAGAAGAGGATTGGGAGAATGTCATATGGTCAGATGAAACCAAAATAGAACTTTTTGGTAAAAACTCAACTCGTCGTGTTTGGAGGACAAAGAATGCTGAGTTGCATCCAAAGAACACCATACCTACTGTGAAGCATGGGGTGGAAACATCATGCTTTGGGGCTGTTTTTCTGCAAAGGGACCAGGACGACTGATCCGTGTAAAGGAAAGAATGAATGGGGCCATGTATCGTGAGATGTTGAGTGAAAACCTCCTTCCATCAGCAAGGGCATTGAAGATGAAACGTGGCTGGGTCTTTCAGCATGACAATGATCCCAAACACACCGCCCGGGCAACAAAGGAGTGGCTTCGTAAGAAGCATTTCAAGGTCCTGGAGTGGCCTACCCAGTCTCCAGATCTCAACCCCATAGAAAATATTTGGAGGGAGTTGAAAGTCTGTGTTGCCCAGCGACAGCCCCAAAACATCACTGCTCTAGAGGAGATCTGCATGGAGGAATGTGCCAAAATACCAGCAACAGTGTGTGAAAACCTTGTGAAGACTTACAGAAAACGTTTGACCTGTGTCATTGCCAACAAAGAGTATATAACAAAGTATTGAGAAACTTTTGTTATTGACCAAATACTTATTTTCCACCATAATTTGCAAATAAATTCATAAAAAATCCTACAATGTGATTTTCTGGATTTCTTTTTCTCATTTTGTCTGTCATAGTTGACGTGTACCTATGATGAAAATTACAGGCCTCTCTCATCTTTTTAAGTGGGAGAACTTGCACAATTGGTGGCTGACTAAATACTTTTTTTCCCCACTGTATGTATGTATGTATGTATGTATGCATGCATGTATGTACAGTTGGAAAGTATTCAGACCCTTTCCCTTTTTCCACATTTTGTTAAGTTACAGCCTTAATCTAAAATGGATTAGATAAACATCCTCATCACCAATCTACACACAATATACCATAATGACAAAGCAAAGGTTTTTTTTTAGACATTTTTGCAAATTTATAAAAAATAGAAATCTGAAATACATTATTTACGTAAGTATTCAGACCCCTTGATATGAGACTTGAAATTGAGCCCAGGTGCTTCCTGTTTCCATTGATCATCCTTGAGATGTTTCTACAACTTGATTGGAGTCCACCTGTGGTAAATTCAATTGATTGGACATGATTTGGAAAGGCACACACACCTGTCTATATAAGGTCCCACAGTTGACAGTGCATGTCAGAGCAACAACCAAGCCATGAGGTCAAAAGGAATTGTCCATAGAGCTCCGAGATAATATTGTGTTGAGGCACAGATCTGTGGAAGGGTACCAAAAAATGGCTGCAGCATTGAAGAACACAGTGGCCTCCATCATTCTTAAATGGAAGAAGTTTGGAACCACCAAGACTCTTCCTAGAGCTGGCCGCCCGGCCAAACTGAGCAATCGGGGGAGAAGTGCCTTGGTCAGGGAGGTGATCAAGAACCCGATGGTCATTCTGACAGAGCTCCAGAGTACCTCTGTGGAGATGGGAGAACCTTCTAGAAGGACAACCATCTCTGCAGCACTCCACCAATCAGGCCTTTATGGTAGAGTGGCCAGATGGAAGCCACTCCTCAGTAAAAGGCACATGACAGGCCGCTTGGAGTTTGCCAAAAGGCACCTAAAGGACTTAGACTAGATTCTCTGGTCTGATGAAACCAAAATTGAACTATTTTACCTGAATGCCAAGCATCACATCTGGAAGAAACCTGGCACTATCCCTACGCTGAAGCATGGTGGTGGCAGCATCATGCTCCAGAGCGCTCAGGACCTCAGACTGGGGCAAAGGTTCACCTTCCAATAGGACAACAACCCTAAGCACACAGCCAAGACAACGCAGGAGTGGTTTTGGGACAAGTCTCTGAATGTCCTTGAGTGGCCCAGCCAGAGCCCAGACTTGAACCCGATCTAACATCTCTGGAGAGACCTGAAAATAGCTGTGCAGTGACACTCCCAATCCAACCTGACAGACCATAAGAGGATCTGCAGAGAAGAATGGGAGAAAATCCCCAACTACAGGTGTGCCAAGCTTGTAGCATCATACCCAAGAAGACTCGAGGCTGTAAATGCTGCCAAAGGTGCTTCAACAAAGTACTGAGTAAAGGGTCTGAATACTTATATAAATGTGATATTTCAGTTTTAGATTTTTTATAAATTTGCAAACATTTCTAAAAACCTGTTTTTGCTTTGTCTTTATGGGGTATTGTGTATAGATTGACAATTTAATCAATTTTAGAATAAGGCTGTAACGTAACAAAATGTGGAAAATGTCTGAATACATTCCGAATGCACTGTATACAGTTGAAGTTGGAAGTTTACATACACCTTTGCCAAATACATTTAAACTCAGTTTCACAATTCCTGACATTTAATCCTAGTAAAAATTCCCTGTCTTAGGTCAGTTAGGATCACCACTTTATTTTAAGAATGTGAAATGTCAGAATAATAATAGAGAGAATGATTTCTTTCAGCTTTTATTTATTTCATCACATTCCTAGTGGGTCAGAAGTTTACATAAACTCAATTAGTATTTGGTAGCATTGCCTTTAAATTGTTAACTTGGGTCAAAGGTTTCGGGTCACCTTCCACAAGCTTCCCACAATAAGTTGGGTGAATTTTGGCCCATTCCTCCTGACAGAGCTGGTGTAACTGAGTCAGGTTTGTAGGCCTCCTTGCTCGCACATGCTTTTTCAGTTCTGCCCACATATTTTCTACAGGATTAAGGTCAGGGCTTTGTGATGGCCACTCCAATACCTTGACTTTGTTGTCCTTAAGTCATTTTGCCACAACTTTGGAAGTATGCTTGGGGTCATTGTCCATTTGGAAGACCCATTTGCTACCAAGCTTTAACTTCCTGACTGATGTCTTGAGATGTTGCTTCAATATATCCACATAATCCCCCCATTTTCCTCCAAAATAACGATGGTCATTATGGCCAAACAGTTATATTTTTGTTTCATCAGACCAGAGGACATTTCTCCAAAAAGTAAGATATTTTTATTTAACCAGGTAAGCCAGTTGAGAACAAGTTGGCGACCTGGCCAAGATAAAGCAAAGCAGTGCGATAAAAACAACAACAACACAGAGTTACATATGGAATAAACAAAACATACAGTCAATAACACAATAGAAAATCTATATACAGTGTGTGCAAATGTAGTAAGTTATGGAGGTAAGGCAATAAATAGGCCATAGTGCAAAATAATTACAATTTAGTATTAACACTGGAGTGATGTGCAGAAGATGATGTGCAAATAGAGATACTGGGGTGCAAATGAGCAAAATAAATAACTATATGGGGATGAGGTAGTTGGGTGGGCTAATTACAGATGGGCTGTGTACAGGTGCATTGATCGGTAAGCTGCTCTGACAACTGATGCTTAAAATTAGTAAGGGAGATAAGGGTCTCCAGCTTCAGAGATCTTTGCAGTTCGTTCCAGTCATTTGCAGCAGAGAACTGGAAGGATTGGCGGCCAAAGGAGGTGTTGGCTTCGGGGATGACCAGTGAGATATACCTGCTGGAATGCATACTATGGGTGGGTGTTGCTAAGGTGACCAATGATCTAAGATAAGGCAGGGATTTGCCTAGAAGTGATTTATAGATGACCTGGAGCCAGTGGGTTTGGCAACGAATATGTAGTGAGGGCCAGCCAACGAGAGCGTACAGGTCACAATGGTCGGTAGTATATGGGGCTTTGGTGACAAAACGGATGGCACTGTGATATACTACATCCAATTTGCTGAGTAGAGTGTTGGAAGCTACTTTGTAAATGACATCGCCGAAGTCAAGGATCGGTAGGTTAGTCAGTTTTACGAGGGCATGTTTAGCAGCATGAGTGAAGGAGGCATTGTTGCAAAATAGGAAGCCGATTCTAGATTTAACTTTGGATTGGAGATGCTGAATGTGAGTCTGGAAGGAGAGTTTACGGTCTAACCAGACACCTAGCTATTTGTAGTTGTCCACATATTCTAAGTCAGACCCACCAAGAGTAGTGATTCTAGTCAGGCGGGCGGGTGCAAGCAGCATTCGATTGGAGAGCATGCATTTAGTTTTACTAGCGTTTAAGATCAGTTGGAGGCTACGGAAGGAGTGTTGTATGGCATTGAAGCTCATTTGGAGGTTTGTTAACAGTGTCCAGTGAAGGGCCAGATGTATACAAAATGGTGTCGTCTGCGTAGAGGTGGATCTGAGAGTCACCAGCAGCAAGAGCGACATCATTGATATACACAGAGAATAGAGTCGGCCCGAGAATTGAACCCTGTGGCACCCCCCATAGAGACTGCCAGAGGTCCAGACAACAGGCCCTCCGATTTCACACATTGAACTCTATCTGAGAAGTAGTTGGTGAACCAGGCGAGGCAGTCATTTGAGAAACCAAGGCTATTTAGTCTGCCAATAAGAATGCGGTGATTGACAGTGTCAAAAGCCTTGGCCAGGTCGATGAAGACGGCTGCACAGTACTGTCTTTTATCGATCGCGGTTATTATATCGTTTAGGACCTTGAGCGTGGCTGAGGTGCACCCATGAACAGCTCGGAAACCAGATTGCATAGCGGAGAAGGTACGGTGGGATTCGAAATGGTCGGTGATCTGTTTGTGAACTTGGCTTTCAAATACTTTCGAAAGGCAGGGCAGGATGGATATAGGTCTGTAACAGTTTGGATCTAGAGTGTCATCCCCTTTGAAGAGGGGGATGACCGCGGCAGCTTTCCAATCTCGGGGGATCTCGGGAGGGGCATGGGCAAGTTGCAGTGGAGGGTGCAGAGCTGGTGGCCGGGGTAGGGGTAGCCAGGTGGAAAGCATGGCCAGCCGTAGTAAAATGCTTATTGAAATTCTCGATTATCGTAGATTTATCGGTGGTAACAGTTTTTCCTAGCCTCAGTGCTGTGGGTAGCTGGGAGGAGGTGCTCTTATTCTCAATGGACTTTACAGTGTCCCAAAACTTTTTGGAGTTAGTGCTACAGGATGCAAATTTCTGTTTGAAAAAGCTAGCCTTTGCTTTCCTAACTGCTTGTGTATATTGGTTCCTGACTTCCCTGAAAAGTTGCATATTGCGGGGGCTGTTCGATGCTAATGCAGTACGCCACAGGATGTTTTTGTGCTGGTCAAGGGCAGTCAAGTCTGGTGTGAAGCAGGGGCTATATCTGTTCTTAGTTCTGAATTTTTTTTAATGGGGCATGCTTATTTAAGATGGAGAGGAAAGCACTTTTGAAGAACATCCAGGCATCCTCTACTGACAGAATGAGGTCAATATCCATCCAGGATACCCGGGCCAGGTCAATTAGAAAGGCCTGCTCGCTGAAGTGTTTTAGGGAGCGTTTGACAGTGATGAGGGGTGGTCGTTTGACCATGGACCCAATTACGGACGCAGCAATGAGGCAGTGATTGCTGAGATCCTGGTTGAAGACAGCGGAGGTGTATTTAGAGGGTAAATTAGTCAGGATTATATCTATGAGGGTGCCCATGTTTACGGATTTAGGGTTGTACCTGGTAGGTTCCTTGATCATTTGTGTGAGATTGAGGGCATCTAGTTTAGATTGTAGGATGGCCGGGGTGTTAAGCATATCCCAGTTTAGGGCACCAAGCAGTAAGAACTCTGAGGATAGATGGGGGATAAGCAATTCACATATGGTGTCGAGGGCACAACTGGGGGCTGAGGGGGTTCTGTAAGCAAGCGGCAACAGTGAGAGACTTATTTCTGGAAAGGTTTATTTTTAGAAGTAGAAGCTCAAACTGTTTGGGCACAGACCTGGATAGTATGATAGAGCTCTGCAGGCTCTTTCTACTGTAGATTGCAACTACGCCCCTTTGGCAGTTCTATCTAGACGGAAAATGTTGTAGTTCGGGATGGACATTTCTGCATTTTTGATGGCCTTCCTAAGCCAAGATTCAGACACTGCTAGAACATCAGGGTTGGCAGAGTGTGCTAACGTAGTGAATAACTCAAACTTGGGGAGGAGGCTTCTGATGTTAACATGCAAGAAACCAAGGCTTTTACGGTTACAGAAGTCAACAAATGATAGCGCCTGGGGGGTAGGAGTGATACTGGGGGCTACAGGGCCTGGGTTAACCTCTACATCACCAGAAGAACAGAGGAGGAATAGAATAAGGATACGGCTAAAGGCTTTAAGAACTGGTCTTCTAGTGCGTTGGGTACAGAGAATAAAAGGGGCAGATTTCCGGGCGTTGTAGAATAGGTTCAGAGCATTATGTACAGACAAGGATATGGAAGGATATGAGTACAGTGGAGGTACACCTAAGCATTGGGTAACTATGAAAGAGATAGCATCACTGGAGGTACCGATTGAGCCGGTCTCCGCGTGTATGGGGGGTGGGACAAAGGAGCTCTCTGAGGCTGGTTGAGCGGGACTGGGGGTTCTACAGTGAAATTGTATAATAAGAACTAACCCAAACAGCAATAGGCTAGGCATATTGACATGGGAGAGAGGCATAACGCAATCACAGGTGTTAGTCGAGAGGGCTAAGACAACTGGTAATGGCAACAAAAGTTTGGGCTGAGGCTAAACAGGATGGGGTACAGTGTAAAGGAACAGTCCAGCAGGCATTAGCTGTGTAGCTGAGTGATCATAAGGTCCAGTGAACAGCAATAAGTAAGTCCATGTGCAGGTGCAAACCGTAGTCTGGCTTTTTTACGGCGGTTTTGGATCAGTGGCTTCTTCCTTGCTGAGCGGCCTTTCAGGTTGTTGATATAGGACTCGTTTTACTGTGGATATAGATACTTTTGTACCCGTTTCCTCCAGCATCTTCACAAGGTTCTTTGCTGTTGTTCTGGGATTGATTTGCAAAGTACATTCATCTCTAGGAGACAGAATGCTTCTCCTTCCTGAGCGGTATGACGGCTGCGTGGTCCCATGGTGTTTATACTTGCGTACTATTGTTTGTACAGATAAACATGGTACCTTCAGGCGTTTGGAAATTGCTCCCAAGGATGAACCAGAGGTCTACATTTATTCTTCTGAGGTCTTGGCTGATTTCTTTTGATTTTCCCATGATGTCAAGCAAAGTGGTGATGAGTTTGAAGGTAGGCCTTGAAATACAATCACAGGTACACCTCCAATTGACTCATATGATGTCAATTAGCCTAGCAGAAGCTTCTAAAGCCATGACATCATTTTCTGGAATTTTCCAAGCAATTTAAAGGCACAGTCAACTTAGTGTATGTAAACTTCTGACCCACTGGAATTGTGATACAGTCAATTATAAGTGAAATAATCTGTCTGTAAACAATTGTTGGAAAAATTACTTGTGTCATGCACAAAGTAGATGTCCTAACCGACTTGCCAAAACTATAGTTTGTTCAAAATAAATTTGTGGAGTGGTTGAAAAACGAGTTTTAATGACTCCAACCTAAGTGTATGTAAACTTCCGACTTCAACTGTATATAGTACCAGTCAAAAGTTTGGACACACCTACTCATTCAAGCGTTTTTCTTTATTTTTACTATTTTCTACATTGTAGAATAATAGTGATGACATCAAAACTGAAATAACACATATGGAATCATGTAGTAACCAAAAAAGTGTCAAAAATAATATTTTATATTTGAGATTCTTCAAAGTAGCCACCCTTTGCCTTGATGATAGCTTTGCACACGCTTGGCATTCTCTCAACCAGCTTCATGAGGTAGTCACCTGGAATGCATTTAAATTAACAGGTGTGCCTTGTTAAAAGTGAATTTGTGGAATTTCTTTCCTTCTTAATGTGTTTGAGCCAATCAGTTGTGTTGTGACAAGGTAGGGGTGGTATACAGAAGATAGCCCTATTTGGTCCATATTATGGCAAGAACAGCTCAAATAAGCAAAGAGAAACGACAGTCCCATCATTACTTTAAAACATGAAGGTCGGTCAATAAGGGACATTTCAAGAACTTTCAAGTTTCTTCAAGTGCAGTCGCAAAACACATCAAGCGCTATGATGAAACTGGCTCTCATGAGGACCACCACAGGAAAGGAAGACCCAGAGTTGCCTCTGCTGCAGAAGATAAGTTCATTAGAGTTAACTGCACCTCAGATTGCAGCCCAAATACAGTGAGGGAAAAAAGTATTTGATCCCCTGCTGATTTTGTACGTTTGCCCACTGACAAAGAAATTATCAGTCTATAATTTTAATGGTAGGTTTATTTGAACAGTGAGAGACAGAATAACAACAAAATAATCCAAAATAATGACCCCCTCTCAATCAGAAAGATTTCTGGCTCCCAGGTGTCTTTTATACAGGTAACGAGCTGAGATTAGGAGCACACTCTTAAAGGGAGTGCTCCTAATCTCATATTGTTACCTGTATAAAAGACCTGTCCACAGAAGCAATCAATCAATCAGATTCCAAACTCTCCACCATGGCCAAGACCAAAGAGCTCCTCCAAGGATGTCAGGGACAAGATTGTAGACCTACACAAGGCTGGAATGGGCTACAAGACCATCGCCAAGCAGCTTGGTGAGAAGGTGACAACAATTGGTGCGATTATTCGCAAATGGAAGACACACAAAATACCTGTCAATCTCCCTCTGCCTGGGGCTCCATGCAAGATCTCACCTCGTGGAGTTGCAATGATCATGAGAACGGTGAGGAATCAGCCCAGAACTACACGGGAGGATCTTGTCAATGATCTCAAGGCAGCTGGGACCATAGTCACCAAGAAAACAATTGGTAACACACTACGCCGTGAAGGACTGAAATCCTGCAGCGCCCGCAAGGTCACCCTGCTCAAGAAAGCACATATACAGGCCCGTCTGAAGTTTGCCAATGAACATCTGAATGATTCAGAGGAGAACTGGGTGACAGTGTTGTGGTCAGATGAGACCAAAATTGAGCTCTTTGGCATCAACTCAACTCGCCGTGTTTGGAGGAGAAGGAATGCTGCCTATGACCCCAAGAACACCATCCCCACCGTCAAACATGGAGGTGGAAACATTATGCTTTGGGGGTGTTTTTCTGCTAAGGGGACAGGACAACTTCACCGCATCAAAGGGACGATGGACGGGGCCATGTACAGTAAAATATTGGGTGAGAACCTCCTTCCCTCAGCCAGGGCATTGAAAATGGGTCGTGGATGGGTATTCCAGTATGACAATGACCCAAAAAGGAGTGGCTCAAGAAGAAGCACATTAAGGTCCTGGAGTGGCCTAGCCAGTCTCCAGACCTTAATCCCATAGAAAATATGTGGAGGGAGCTGAAGGTTCGAGTTGCCAAACGTCAGCCTCGAAACCTTAATGACTTGGAGAAGATCTTGGAACAAAATCCCTCCTGAGATGTGTGCAAACCTGGTGGCCAACTACAAGAAACGTCTGACCTCTGTGATTGCCAACAAGGGTTTTGCCACCAAGTACTAAGTCATGTTTTGCAGAATAGTCAAATACTTATTTCCCTCATTAAAATGCAAATCAATTCATAACATTTTTGACATGCGTTTTTCTGGATTTGTTGTTGTTGTTATTCTGTCTCTCATTGTTCAAATAAACGTATCATTAAAATTATAGACTGATCATGTCTGTCAGTGGGCAAACGTAGAAAATCAGCAGGGGATCAAATACTTTTTTCCCCTCACTGTAAATGCTTCACAGAGTTCAAGTAACAGACACATCTCAACATCAACTGTTCAGAGGAGACTGTGTGAATCAGGCCTTCATGGTCAAATTGCTGCAAAGAAACCACTACTAAAGGTCACTAATAAGAAGAAGAGACTTGCTTGGGCCAGGAAACACAAGCAATGGACATTAGACCAATGGAATTCTGTCCTTTGGTCTGATGAGTCCAAATTTTAGATTTTTGGTTCCAACCACCATGTCTTTGTGAGACGCAGAGCAGGTGAACGGATGATCTCTGCATGTGTGGTTCCCACCGTGAAGCATGGAGGAGGTGGTGTGATGGTGCTTTGCTGGTGACACTGTGATTTATTTAGAAGTCAAGGAACACTGAACCAGCATGGCTACAACAGCATTCTGCAGCGATACGCCATTCCTTCTGGTTTGCGCTTAGTGGGACTATCATTTGTTTTTCAACAGGACAATGACCCAAAACATACCTCCAGGCTGTGTAAGGGCTATTTGACCAAGAAGAGTGATGGAGTGCTGCATCAGATGACCTGGCCTCCACAATCACCCGACTTCAACCCAATTGAGATGGTTTGGGATGAGTTGGACCGCAGAGTTAAGGAAAAGCAGCCAACAAGTGCTCAGCATTTGTGGGAACTCCTTCGAGACAGTTGGAAAAGCATTCCTCATGAAGCTGGTTGAGAGAATGCAAAGAGTGTGAAAAGCTGTCATCAAGGGTGGCTACTTTGAAGAATCTAAAATATATTTTGATTTGTTTAACACTTTGGTTACTACATGATTCCATGTGTGTTATTTCATAGTTGATGTCTTCACTATTATTATACAATATAGAAAATAGTAAAAATAAAGAAAAACCCATGAATTAGTAGGTGTGTCCAAACTTTTTGACTGGTAATGTATACACAGACACACACATATATATTTATCACAGAATAACCTACACTACTGATGTCATGATTCTTTCCTGTATTTTCTAAGCAGATTTGCTCAAGATTTAGTGAAACTCCCAAGTAAACAGGAAGTGATATCACTAGGAGGATGGTTTGTGGCAGCGGTCATCTCTTGCAGGGAAAGCCCCTGAGCCAGGAGTTCTCAATTCCAATTTAAACACATAATCCCATTGCTTAACCCATAAACCAGACTGGGCCATATCTGTGTAAACAACATTCTCAGCATGGATTGGCAGAGCAGAGCCTATGTTAACAGTGAATGACCACTCTCTTCGTCGCTCTCACTGTCTCTCTATCCTTCTCTTCCTTCCCCACTCACTCCATCTCGCTGTTCTAAATTGTTACAGTAGATTTAAGCCTCCGTGTGTTCCTCTGATGAGACAAAATAGCTCCAGGGAACGGTTGCCCTTTAGTACCTACACTACACCCTGTTCTAACAATGCCATGTTACATCTTGGGTTCACACAAGCAGCCTGAGTTCACAGAGCCAGTCAAATTGAGGATGTCTCCCCTTTGTCTTGTTCTGTAAACAGGGAACGGTGGGTGCCCACGGCCCTGGGCCTGTCATACAGGGGTTCAAACCATGCTCCACAAAACAGTGACACCCGGTTGGTGTTTCTTTTTAGTCAATTTGGCAATTTAGGTCAACAACATGCAAACATGTTCGACAACACTGCAAGTCAAAAGGTAACCACTCTTCCTGACCAATAAGCCCAGATACTTTAAGTTCCACCATCACTGTGGATGAATGCCAGTCAGAGTCTAACCAGCATTCAGGGTTTAACCCAGCATTAAACCTCATCCAGACAGACACGCCATTCAATTACACCTACACCTGCCGTGTGGCTAAAGAGATTATGCAACAACCTGGAAGTTTACATACACCTTAGCCAAATACATTTAAACTCAGTTTTTCACAATTCCTGACATTTAATCCCTAGTAAAAATGCCCTGTCTTAGGTCATTTAGGATCACCACTTTATTTTAAGAATGTGAAATGTCAGAATAATAGTAGAGAGAATGATTTCTTTCAGCTTTTATTTCTTTCATCACATTCCCAGTGGGTCAGAAGTTTACATACACTCAATTAGTATTTGGTAGCATTGCCTTTAAATTGGTTTAGCTTGGGTCAAACGTTTCGGGTAGCCTTCCACAAGCTTCCCACAATAAGTTGGGTGAATTTTGGCCCATTCCTCCTGACAGAGCTGGTGTAACTGAGTCAGGTTTGTAGGCCTCCTGACTCGCACACGCTTTTTCAGTCCTGCCCACACATTTTCTATAGGATTGAGGTCAGGGCTTTGTGATGGCCACTCCAATACCTTAACTTTGTTGTCCTTAAGCCATTTTGCCACAACTTTGGAAGTATGCTTGGGGTCATTGTCCATTTGGAAGACCCATTTGCGACCAAGCTTTAACTTCCTGACTGATGTCTTGAGATATTGCTTCAATATATCCACATAATTTTCCTTCCTCATGATGCCATCTATTTTGTGAAGTGCACCAGTCCCTCCTGCAGCAAAGCACCCCCACAGCATGATGCTGCCACCCCTGTTCTTCATGGTTGGGATGGTGTTCTTCGGCTTGCAAGTGCCCCCCTTTTTCCTCCAAACATAACGATGGTCGTTATGGCCAAACAGTTCTATTTTTGTTTCATCAGACCAGAGGACATTTCTCCCAAAAGTACGATCTTTGTCCCCATGTGCAGTTGCAAACCGTAGTCTGGCTTTTTAATGGCGGTTTTGGAGCAGTGGCTTCTTCCTTGCTGAGCGGCCTTTCAGGTTATGTTGATATAGGACTCGTTTTACTGTGGATATAGATACTTTTGTACCTGTTTCCTCCAGCATCTTCACAAGGTCCTTTGCTGTTGTTCTGGGATTGATTTGCACTATTCGCACCAAAGTACGTTAATCTCTAGGAGACAGAACCAGTCTCCTTCCAGAGCGGTATGACGGTTGCGTGGTCCCATGGTGTTTATACTTGCGTACTATTGTTTGTACAGATGAACGTGGTACCTTCAGGCGTTTGGAAATTGCTCCCAAGGATGAACCAGAATTGTGGAGATCTACAATTCTTTTTCTGAGGTCTTGGCTGATTTCTTTTGATTTTCCCATCATGTCAAAGAGGCACTGAGTTTGAAGGTAGGCCTTGAAATACATCCACAGGTACACCTCCAATTGATTCAAATGATGTCAATTAGCCTATCAGAAGCTTCTAAAGCCATGACATCATTTTCTGGAATTTTCCAAGCTGTTTAAAGGCACAGTCAACTTAGTCTATGTAAACTTCTGACCCACTGGAATTGTGATACAGTGAATTATAAGTGAAATAATCTGTCTGTAAACAATTGTTGGAAAAATTACTTGTGTCATGAACAAAGTAGATGTCCTAACCGACTTGCCAAAACTATAGTTTGTTAACAAGAAATGTGTGGAGTGGTTGAAAAACGAGTTTCAATGACTCCAACCTAAGTGCATGTAAACTTCCGACTTCAACTCTATGTGTCCAGTCTACACAGAATGTAGGATTAGGTGACTGTAGGGCTTTGATCCAGAACAGCTCAAGAGTTTAAGTCTTTCTCCAGGCCTCAACTCACTCACAGAAATTAAATGGACGGGACAAACTCCAGGAAAAATTCAAGTAGGCCTACATTCTTCTTGTAATAAAAAATAATCATGTTAAACAAAGACTGCTCAACTCACTCAGGCCCTAGAGCAGTGGAAGTGACTGAGGCTGTGTAGGTGTGTCCGCCTTGTGGGTTAACTTGTTTTCTGGAACTCAGTCAGCCCTTTAAAAACTAAGCTCAAGTTATACATCCAGGGGTGTGGACGAGAGGGACAGAGAGACAGGTTTTACATGACAGGGCGACTTACAGGAGCAATTACAGGAGCAATTAGGGTTAAGTGCTCAAGGGCACATCGACAGATTTTTCACCTAGTCGGCTCGGGGATTAGAACCAGCGACCTTTCAGTTACTGGCACAACGCTCTTAACCACTAAACTACCTGCCGCCTCAACGAATATATAGTATCAGTTCTCTATGTCTGACAAGTAGTATGGAGCTGCGGCTCTGAGTATTGTTTCTTCATCTTATGTAACGTATTCCCAGTGAATTTGGTCAGTTTTTTTCCGCAGTTCTGAGAAATGAGTCATTAAAGTTCGTAGGTGTATATTCCATCCTACATCCTGATATTATCAGGTTCTGACCAGTAGATGGTGCTGTTCCAGATTTTTTAAAGTTTTTTTTAAGAATCCCCCCTCAATGTTAAAAGGATAGTTCACCCAAATTACAAAATGACATATTGGTTTCCTTAACATGTAAGCAGTCTATGGTCAATGTATGACAGCAACCCATGCATTGGTTTTGTTTACCTGGCCATGGTTTCAAATGCAAACTTTTTATCATTTGTGGCACAAATCCAATGCAAGTCAATGGTACCTACATTAGCATTTCACGCTTCATATCCAAATCTTCCTGAAGTGTCTAAAAATTGATTGTGTAACTCAATGATGTTACTTATAGATTATTTCAATATGAAGCGAGGAAATGTTAATATAGGTACCATTGACTTGCATTGGATTTGTGCCACAAATGCTAAAAAAAAGTTTGCATTTGAAACCATGGCCAGGTAAACAAAACCAATGCATGGGTTGCTGTCATACCTTGTCCATAAACTGCTAACAGCGGTGTTTCCCAAACTAAGGGGTCACCTGATTTGAAAATGGGGTCGCGAGAGAAACAACAAAAATAATCGTGCTTGGTTCATAGAACTGGGGTTACATCAGTAGCCGCCGGTAGCAGCTAAATATGGTTGTAATAAACAGAGCGGTTTCTGTTTTCTTCCTACAAATGTGGCTCCTTCTTTTGAAAGGTTTAAGCTATAAATTATTATGACCCCATCACTGAAAGATATGACTCTCAGGAACACGTATGAGTCTTGTTTCCCTCTACAGTTCCCACAAGCCTCATTAGAACAGATTGGACAAGACCAGGCCCTAATCAGACTGGGGGGAAAAGAACATCATCAATTATGTTATTTTCTTCACAGAAGATCATTCAAAAGTATTGCCTAATGATCTTCTGAACATCCCAATACCTTTGATGCATTTCAGTCACTTCAAACTCCTTCAGATTGAAATACTGTCAGAATGATTTGTAATAGACTGTCATAGCCCCAACTAAAAAAGTAAACATTTACAGTTGATCACAGTTTTTACATGGTGGGGTACTGATTTTTTTTTTTTTATATCAACATGGGGTCGAGGGCCCAAAAAGTTTGGGAACCCCTGGCTTAAAGGGTAAGGAAACCAATATGCCATTTTGTAATTTGGGTGAACCAGAACCTGGTAATATCAGGATGTAAGATGGGATATAAACCTAACAGCTTCAATTACTCATTTATCTGTACAAAAAAACATCACCAAATTCACTAAGAATACATTACATAAGATGAAGAAACAATACTCTGAGCCGCAGCTCCATATTACTCGTCAGACATAGAGAATGTATACAATATACTCGTTGTTAGGGTGGGATTGGCGCGGGTGTGGGGGGTCCGTGGGTGGCGTTTGACAATTTCTTTGGATTGAATCCTTTAAATTAAAATGGCCAATTTGGGTGCAATCAATTAGCTTAAATTCAAAGTTCAAATAATCTTTCAACCAAATAAATGTTGCAGGAATGCTTATCTTATGTGTCTAACTACAGAAATGATTTCAGAACAATCTCAGATGGTGGGTATCATGGCTTGCTGAAATGACATGGAACGACCCAGGGGATCTTACAGGGGCTCTTTACGTGATTTCACAGGGGAGGGGACCTTAAGCTGCTTTACAAAAGGCACTGACTTGTTTGTTTCATAAGAGGAGTAAAAGATCAAGTGGAATTGGTAATGGCGAATGAAGGAAGGAAGAATTGGTGGGTAGGGGTTACAAGGGTATCAGATTGTCAAGGTGAGGGAGAGATGGAGGGACTCAAGGGGAGGACATCCAGGGTTTCTTGTAGACCCAAAGGTTGAAAGCGATACAGAAATAGGTTAATGAGGGTTCCAGACAGTCGCCTCTCCAGGGGAGCGGGCTGTAAAAGATTAAGGTTGAAGTGCAGAGCCAGAAGCATGCAGCAATGACCTTTGCGACCTGTGGGTAAAAACACTCTCCCCTATCATTAATCTTCCTCCACTGAGGATGTCAATCATGCATTAGGAAAATGACTGGTGCTTAAACAATCTGAGTAGAATGCAAATCTGTCCAACCAACCTCCAGTGAGAGGAAGCGATTGTTAAAACACAGCCATTTTGCTTTTATCTCCCCAGCCACTTGGCCAGTGGATGATGTAAAGTGGTTGGCAGACAAAAGAAGTGGAGGAGGGAGAGTGGGAGAAAGTGACGAGGGGTTCTATTTTAAGCCAAATCCCCATCACCCACGCATCCCCCTGCTTCCCTTCTTCCTTCCCACTAGTCTGTTTTTACTGCTATTCGCTGTTCTGTAAACCTAAATCACCTCCGCTTAGTCCCTCTCTTTCTGTGTTGGACTGTTTTAACAAGAGTTGGGACCATCAGCTCCTGTGTGCTCAGACACTAATAGAGCGGTCACAGAGAGGAAGAGAGAGAGGGGGGTTGGGGGGGCTGTGTGGACTGGGAGAAAGAGTAACTTGGGGGGGCATTCCTTATGGAGCTATATTCCCCCTGTGAGGCAGCCTATATCAGGAAAGTAGCCAGAGGAGAAAAAAGGAACCGATAAGAGGGGAGTGAAAACAAAGCAAGTTGACTTGGCTGAGATTCTAGGATGGGGAAGGAGAAGTGGGACACTGGGAACACCACACTTCTGGATATTGATGCATAAATACAACACACAGGACGTTAACTTAACCCTTTTGAGTAAACCTGAAGAAAAATATAAAAACGCAACATGCAATTTCAAAGATTTTACTGAGTTACAGTTCATATAACATGCTTACCACAACGTGTGCGAGCGTTGCAAAATAAATGTACACATACATGTTATTAAATAATTTCATCCAAACTGCTCGCGTGCGTCAACGAGCGTCTGCTTAGCCAGGCGCTAAAATATAACTTTTTTTACGCTTGACGCGCTGCAAGACCCGCATCTCCTCATTGTTTTTTTAGGAGTATATACCCACGTGGGTGATTGAAAGATGAACTGAGGTCCACACTCCAGCATTAATTGTCTTAGAGAACACATGATTTTGTATGACTCAAAATGCATCAAAATTCTACAAAGATCCAGAAAAAAAGGACCTTGTGCATTTCATGTAAAATAACAACCCAATGTTTTTATCCCAGGACAAATTAGCTAGCAACAGCAAGCTAGCTAAATGGCCATGAATGTTTCATGTTTCGACCTGTTCCTAAATGGCGTGGTTACACATGGTACTGCCAAATTCTCTAAAACGACGTTTGCATGCTCCCTCAAAACTACAGACATCTGTGGCATTGTGTTATGTGAGAAAACTGCACATTTTAGAGTGGCCTTTTATTGTCCCCAGCACAAGGTGCACCTGTGTAATGATCATGCTGTTTAATTAGCTTCTTGATATGCCACACCTGTCAGGTGGATGGATTAACTTGGCAAAGGAGAAATGCTCACTAACTGGGATGTTAACAAATTTGTGCACAAACATTTGGAGAAACAAGCTTTTCGTGAGTATGTAAGATTTGTGGTATCTTTTATTTCAGCTCATGAAACATGGGACCAACACTTTACGTTGCGTTTATATTTTTGTTCAGTGTAAAACAATCAGAACATTGACAAATCATTTCAGTAAAAATAAATTGTGAAGGGAAAGTTTAGTGTGCTGCTATTGTTTTAGTGAATAGTTTATAGGGGTCCAAGAGTCTACAGCTTGCTTCGTTAGTCCACTGCTCGCTGCTTAATGAAGCTCTCTTACACACTGTGCTCATTGTCTGTGGAAACAAGAGCGGAAAGGGAAATGATCGACATCTATTGCTGTCCTGCTCATTAGTTAGCATTTATTCAGAAATGTCAAAGACAAAGCTACCCCACCCAAGCCATTAGAACCCATTGGTAGAAATCAGTAACTTTGTGTCAAATTACTGCAACAAGTGACAACAAAAAAGTAGCAAGTTAAAGACGCCAAGTTTCCTTAACAATACACAGACAGACAGACAACCTTTCCACCCCCAGCTGAAATCAGAGAGGGAGAGTATCTGGAATGGCAATCACATTCCAGGCTCTTATCTGCTGTGTACAGGCCACATGCTACAGACCAGTCTTGGCTTTGACAGTGTACAGTCCTGCCTACCATGTTAAGAAATCACACGAGCACCTCTAATCCCAGATAAAACAAAACAAAGCGCTGGTGGAGAGGGACACGGCAACAACACGTAACCCTCTGCTGAAACACATAACAAGGATGCTGGGTAGCTAACTAATGCCAGCCTTCCTTAATGAAATCCCTCAAGGGTGTATGTAATGAGGGTCTGGCTGTTTTTATTTTCCCAGCAATTTAAAGTTACACACTTGGGCACAATCTTTTAAGTCTTGGTGAGGGACTGTCAGGGAATCTGTGGCCTTTCAAATCAAATGAAGTGTTACACTTTTGTTTCCCCACACACACACACACACCTGTTGGTCTGGCCAATGAGTCTGATTCTCCACATACCTTCCTGGACCTGTGGCAGGTGGGACTGATCAATCTCCAGCTCTGTCATGGCTGCTGCAGGAGGGAAGTCACAGCCTCATTGCCCTCAGGGCTGGCCACAGTACAGACAGACCCTGGGGAATGAAGGGTACATGAAGACAAGTGAATCCAGTACCATAGAACAGTCATGTTCAACATTGAAATGCAGTAGTTACTCTTTGTTATAGCAGACATTCAATGTCACATGGAGGGCACATTCAGCATTCAACTTTCATAGTCCTTTGTCCAAATTTGCCTTTTGGCTTACAGGTGTGTGTATATGTATGTATGGACATAAGACTACAGTAGGCATACAGTTGAAGCACACACTATAATGACATAATTCCTTTGAACTCTACTAAGTTTTTATGTTAAACATTCTACAACTATTATGAAGCTTATTGACAGATGCTGTGATGGTTGGAAGACAAAGTATCAACTTGAGACAATGTAACGTTAAACACGGTGCTAGAAATGTAACCCATGTAACACTTGCATGGAAGTTACATACAGTTCGAGAAATTCGCACTAACGCAACGATTTTCTACAGCAGTAGGCTACAACACGTACAGAATTCCATTACAAAGGCAATGCACAACATTGCAATTACGTATTTTGTGTATGATAATGGCAATACAGACAATGTGCTCTGTCAAATGAATATAAAGATCAACAATATTTTAATGCGTGTCTGTCAAGCTCATCAATCGCTAAAAACATGCCCAACCAAAACCAACAAAAATTAAATAAACAAATCCTACAGCTGTAACCTACCTGTATCCGCAGCACTGTCCTGAATATAGTTTGTAGCCTTCGTGCACACAAAAGCGCATCCAACAAGTAAACATGAAAGTGAAGTATAAACTTTTGAAGATTTTGTCGCGGTTCTCTATTTTCCAGACACTTTATCTGCAGTTATCCTTTCATGTTCGCCATTGTCTCCGATACATCCGGTAAACCTATTCCAGGCGTCTCTATTTAGATCTGACACAACTACTATCTTTTTAGTTTATCAATGAAACAAAGCTGATAGTTTGATGGCAAGCCAGCACGGACAAACTTAGCCCGATAATGGACTAAATGAGCCTCCTTTAATAGTCCAAGGACCTTACATGTTCTGTAAGCCAAAACAGCCCAATACTCCATCTAAACGAGAATCGATTGATTCTCAATTGCGGTACGGTTCTAAAAACATAAATCCCTCTACTTTCATATCACATAAAAAATTCTTCACAAATGCAAAATGCATACTTACTGTACACTGTTTTAACCGTTTTTTAAACACAGTTGCCGCTGACAGTATTTTTCAGTGACACACGTTTGTGTCGTCCATCTTCTGTTTACACACAGGTGAGATTCAGATATATAATTAGCACAGGTAGTCTACGGTCTTCCGTCTGTTTTCCGTAAACACGCGCTGTAACATGGTGATATGGCCGTGTGGGAGCACTAACCCTATAAAGTTGTGTATATCAATTTAACCTTATTTATCGCGGAGGTCCTTACGCTTCCAAAAACATACCGCAAGTGATGCGTGTTAATGTTCAGACCAAGCGTCAGCTAGGGCTCTTAACAAAACTCCCCTATACAGAAGACGCCTTCGTCCAATGACTCTTATATGTAATGTAATGGAACTGAGAGTCATGATCAAGGCCTAGGAGAAGCTTAGCTCACGCACTGTCAAGTTGTTTGGCTGGAGCTACTGAACACTGGAAGTGTTATGTGTTTATCCTTTACATAAACGAATAAATAAAGGTTAAATAACAAATAAAAAATAGTTTGTACCCTGTAGCTTACATCCGACGAATAAAACTTTAAACTTGTCAAACAAAACTTTAAAATTGTATATTTTTAAAACTTTTCCACAAATTAAATTGTAAAATGAACAGTTTAAAATAAGAACGATATTTTAATGCAATGACGTTAAATGGGTATTTGAATTACTAGGCATTTTCTGCCATCTGCTGGTGCCATCTAAAACCAACAAGTTGTGGTCATGGGATGACGGGTGACAACAAACCAGTGGCATGAGCAAAGATGGTGGATAAATGAAGATAGTTCACCAAGGCTGTTTACCATTGAAAAAATGGCCAGTTCCGGTCTACTTTACTGGGTGTGTAGACACCAATGCGATAGCTGGATTTGGTCTACTTAGTTCATTAACTTTAATTGGAAAAAAAACAGCGAGTGGGGTGTCTCAATTCCGCTTCCTTCTATGGCATGAGTTGTGTGTGGAACAGACAAGGTCAAAAGTCAGCTACACCCCAACATTTAGGGTGAACTGTTTAGGAACAAGCAGATAGTTATATGCATCAAATATACATGAATGTGCATTCTTTATAGATGCAACATGTGTAAACGGGATCTATCGGCTAGTAGACTAACATCTGATAATCTCCAGGCTACTCCATTAATCTGTTTAAAAACAAATTTAGGACCTGCCTCCATTTGAATCCTGCTCCTTTATAAATGCTATACCCTATGCAACATTCAGCTATTTCTCTTCTAAATCAGCTCTGTTGGAGCTAAGTCCTTAAATATTCCACAGGTCAAAATGGGGACCATCGTTTGAGCCCATGGCACTGGCACACAAATCATTTCAATTTCAACTAAATGCTTTATTAAAAGATGCTCTTTAAACCGCCATAAGACTGAAATTAATCAGATGGCACTTGACTAAAACAGTCTATGATTCGTAATGGATTTTCATGATATACAACACCACCAAACAAATTGTTTGGACTTCCAAGTCCAATGATAAAGTAAATGTCACCGGCCGCTTGCGCCACCTTCATTATCATACGAGAGGCCACGGGACTGACGTCAGAGACCTCTATTAAATAAACAATTGCGAATGGTGACGTACGTTTGTTGCAAAATGTTACCTTCTATGAACACACCCAGCCTGTCTCTCCAGCGTCTCAGACAAGGGCTACATCTGCCTGTGTCTCGGCCTATTTTGTATGAACGCACACATATAGGAGGGTTTATTGCAGGACTAGGCAAAAGTGAAAGCCCAAATATAACATCTTGCTAGAACAAGCTTGGCCATTGAACAGTTTGAGCATCAATCAAACTGATTCAATGTCCAATGGCAAATCCTGCTCTGGCTTAAACTGACTTCAAATGTCATCTGTTCCAAGGGGCCTTCTGGGGCTGTAAAAAAATACTTTATAGACAGGTAACTGCCAAAATAAAGGAAACCCTTGAGTAAATGAGGGATACAAAGTGTATTGAAAGCAGGTGCTTCCACACAGGTGTTGTTCCTGAGTTAATTAGGCAATTAACATCCCATCATACGATGACTATGCCCCCATCCACAGCGCACAAGTGTCATTGAATGGTTTGATGAACATGAAAATAATCCTGACCCATTTCAGACCCAACATTGTATTGTAGGATGAATATCAAAATGAATATCAGGGATGATGTTACATGTGTTATGTGTTAAATGTGATTTAATGTAAGAGCAGTATACATTTTTACATCAGCCCCAATGCAACTGACGAATTGTCCAAATAATCCAATGGGAGACAACATAACAGCTCCTTCAAGAGAGTAACACTGACTGATATTCATAAACACCTCCATCCTCATGTAGGGTGTATGACCTATTAGGCTACATTACTAACTTTAAGCATCAGTTGTCAGAGCACCTTACCGATCACTGCACCTGTACACAGCCCATCTGAAATTAGCCCACCCAACTACCTCATCCCTATATTGTTATTTATTTTGCTCTTTTGCACCCCAGAATCTCTATTTGCACATCATCTCTTGCACATCTAGCATTCCAGTGTTAATACTAATTGTAATTATTTTGCACTATAGCCTATTTATTGCCTTACCTCCATAACTTGCTACATTTGCACACACTGTATATATATTTTCTGTTGTATTTTTTGACTTTATGTTTTTTTACCCCATATGTAACTCTGTGTTGTTGTTTTTATCGCACTGCTTTGCTTTATCTTGGCCAGGTCGCAGTTGTAAATGAGAACTTGTTCTCAACTGGCTTACCTGGTTAAATAAAGGTTAAATAAAAATAAAAATAAAAATAAAATATAATGCCCAACTAACTGCCTTAAATGCATTTTTTAAATCAGCAAAATCACATTGAACTGTGACCAGTGAGTCATGTGTTTGGATGGGTAGCTGAGGTGAGGGAGCTAAATGATATTCCATAAAGCCTGTAAGTCATGCATTGAGTTGGTTCATTTGATGAAAGTGAAGTCACGTAGCAAGTTAATTAATTCATAAAATAAACAGTCATTTCTCTGCCCTAGTCTCTCCACCTGATCCCCCTCCAGATGAGCAGGGCATTCTAAACACCTGGGCAAATCCAATTTACCGATTCAGTTAAACTAGTCAATCAATCTGCCGGGATCGTAAAACACATCTTTGCCCCCGACGCATAGACCCACGGCACTTGTCCTTTTTATAGTTCCCTATTACTCATCTGAGTGACTGGATGTTGATTTATCACACACAGAGAGAGGGTTTGTGACATCAGATGGACCTATGGTAGTGTCACCCTATTGTGGTGACAGTAAAGATGGGGTGGGGACGTGGGGTGGAGTGGAGGCAGTGCATGGGTGTATATAACCCATTGGGGGAGAGAGCAGAGAGAAGATAACCCTCTCCAGACCTCAGGAGAACCCATCACCCACCCAGAAGACCCAGACACAACCGGACCGTGGAGATGATGTGTAACCTACTCCTATCGTGGGCCTTCCTGCTGGTAGCCTCCGGCCCGCTATTGGCCCATCCCATCACAGACTCTGCAGAGATGCCCTACCTGGGTCCTGGTGAGTACCAGATCCTCCACCCTTAGAAACATACTCCTCAACAGGCCAAGCTGCTGGGAAAGGCTGTTGTAGTATGAGGTTATTAGGCAGGGTAGTTCAATAGTCACAGATGTAATTAAGGCCTGTGTGAGTCTTAATTACATTTCAATCTTGAGGATAAATAACAAACATATTGCAATCAGTGACCTTCTGTTCTGGTATAATTGCTTTGAGACCTAGTTCATCTGTCAAAGTGTGATTGTTTCTGAGAACTGAAGCAGTGTTAATATTGAATGTGTAATGTGCAGTTTGATTATGGTGACAATGTTCCATACAGTTAATGCCATCAAAGTCTAGCTGCTACTTAAATTATTTATCTTTAATCCCCATGGCTGGATTAACATAAACACAATTGTAAATGTATCATTGAATATTCAGTTAAGATAGTGACGAGCGAGAGTGAAGAGTGTATTTCTAGACTAGGTTGCTGTGTGTTGACTGTGTTTTCACTGTGTTCAGTATTCGTGGAGGATGGAGGAGCAGGTAGTCCAGACGAGCTGTCTTTCTCTGAGCAGACATATCTTCCCCAAGCTGGCCCTGGACTCAGATACTCATCCCTACTGTCTGGAGATCTCAGCAGAGACGGTGAGATCACACAAACTAGTTGGTATTGTGCCTAAACAGTTACACCATAAATATATAGACTGTCATAATTCAATTCAAGAGAAGTATCACAACATATCCTCTCTCACCCTTTGTCTCTCTTAGGTCTCAGTGCAGCTGGACTACTGGCAAGACAGATGAAGAGAGATGTGAGTTTTTAAACTGAAAGATGACAAGGAGCATATATTGAGCTACTATCACATTCTGTTTTGGGAGTACCGGTTTCATGAAGCATGAATTACTATAGCGGTAATTCTTCTCTGTTTCAGGTGTTGTTGGAGAAACAGAGTCACCTCAACCCCTTCAGCCACTTGTTTGGCATCAGGAAGCAGTCCAGGAAAAGAGGAGGCACCTCAGAGTGTTTCTGGAAGTACTGTGTCTAACCCAGTCAACGGTCCATAGAGAAATGCATTCACACCGTGCATTATGATGAAGAGATGTGGCTTGTACTGAGACACAACCCCTCTCTTGCACACAAAAAAGCATACACATGCGCACATATGTACATGCACACATACATACACACACACAGGAAAACACACACACACAAGGATTCTACACACAGACAGTGATGGACTGAATGGATATTCCACAGGTTGATATATGTTGCAGTATGTTTGCGGACTATTCCGTTTTTATCCAGTTTTCTATATTTCCCTGTCACGCATGTATGTTTCAAATGTTCATAACTGTTTGATGTTACTGAGCAAACATGACCTAGATGAAGAACTAAATGGCTGTATATTAAATAGAAATAAAATCTTCTATTTGGAAAAGCTCTCTGTTGGATGTCTGGTCCCTGGAAAAATTACTGATTGAACTACCAGATGCATTTATGCAGTCTGTGATAAAATAAACATTGACATCTCTTCACACATCTCTTCATGCAAAAAGACCAGATTAACATAATATAATGGCTACATGTAGTCTTTATTTGAATCATAAGGGGGTGTGGTTCAGTGTAGAAGACATGCAAAGGAGTCGTACTGTTCACTGTAGGTCAGAGAAGCAGACATTTGGCAGATCCGATTAGTCAGCAAATGATACTGTGGTATAATCTCATTGTGTTGTAAGACAGTCCATCAACCCCGGACACCGTTCAGCCGCTCCATTGGAAAAGCAGGCAGATACTTTGTATCAGACTTTCTGGACAATGGAAAGTTAGAGGTGAAGGGAAGAAAGGAGGGAGAGGAAAGATAGAGATTGTGTGTGAGAGAGAGAGAGAGATCGTGAGCGAGAGAGAATATGAGAGAGAGAGAGTGAGAAGGAGAGAGAGAGTTAGGAGAGGGAGAGAGTTAGGAGAGAGAGAGTTAGGAGAGAGAGAGAGAGAGTTAGGAGAGAGAGAGTTACAAGGAGAGAGAGAGAGAAGGAGAGAGAGCTAGAAGGAGAGAGAGAGAGTTAGGAGAGAGAGAGTTAGGAGAGAGAGAGTTAGAAGGAGAGAGAGAGAGTTAGAAGGAGAGAGAGAGTTAGAAGGATCGAGTGTTAAGAGAGAGAGTTAGGAGAGAGAGAGAGTTAGGAGAGAGAGAGTTAGAAGGAGAGGGAGAGAGAGAGAGAGAGAGAGAGAGAGAGAGAGAGAAGGAGAGAGAAGGAGAGAGAAATAGAGGAACAGAGAAACAGAGAGTGTCATCAACAGCAATTAAGATCGAAAATGTTAATATACATGGTGGATGAAAACAAATGATCCTTCTATTGACCACTTACAAGTCCACATTACATAATACTACAGTAATATTATTTCTAAATGTTGTTGTGTTTGTCTTTCTGACCTGCTGCTGACGTATGCAGGGTAAGGTCTGTTGTACATAGAGACACCGATCCTTGGGAGATCTCTCTTCTCCAGCTCAGCACTGGGCCGTGCTGCATCCTCTCTGGTTGTCTCCAGCATGGGCCCCTCTTCACCTCCTGGTACCAGATAACCCACTGACTGGAGCAGCTCCAAAAGCTACCGGAAGGAGGGAAGGAGTAGAGAAGGGAGGGAGAGAGGGAGAGAGGTAGGGAGGGAGTGAGGAAGGGAATGCAAAACAAAACACCAAATGACAGTGTGGGTCAGTAGTTCCTTGCCTAGGTAAGATGTTTACACAAGCTAGCTACAGACGATAATCTATTCAATAAAGCAGTTTAAATAGATTAACCACAGTTGTCCCATGACTTGAGCCAGCAACCTTGTGGTTAATGTCATCCGTGTTCATAAACAAAATGTGAGTCAGTAGGATAGGCTCAGTCTCACCTCATTCAGAGTGTCTGAATCGGTCTGCAATGACTTGCAATCACATGTCCAGAGAGACAGCAGCAACAGTGTCAGTATTCCCAGCTTCATCATCTCTCCTATGATATACAGAGGACCATCTCAAATCCATAGTCCTCACTACAAAGTATAGGTTAAAAGGTATTCCCTATAGGCCTTCTAGCATACCTAAGATCTGGGCATTAAGTACAATCTAAACTATTACTTTCAAATACATTCAGTAGATATAAGAACCTAACTCCCTGAGACACATTGACTGTGACTATGATATGACTGCACTACACTAGCGGCTCAGAATTTAGAACTACAGTAAGTTGGACCTCTGGATCAGTTAGTCCACTTAGCTTTGACCCCCATGACACTAGCTTTACTGGCTCCAGGCCATCTATAAATCACTGCTAGGCAAATCCCTGCCTTATCTTAGCTCATTGGTCACCATAGCAACACCCACCCATAGTATGCACTCCAGCAGGTATATCTCACTGGTCATCCCCAAAGCCAACACCTCCTTTGGCCGCCATTCCTTCCAGTTCTCTGCTGCCAATGACTGGAAGGAACTGCAAAAATCTCTGAAGCTGGAGACTCTTATCTCCCTCACTAACTTTAAGCATCAGTTGTCAGAGCACCTTACCGATCACTGCACCTGTACACAGCCCATCTGAAATTGGCCCACCCAACTACCTCATCCCCATATTGTTATTTATTTTGCTCATTTGCACCCCAGTATCTCTATTTGCACATCATCTCTTGCACATCTATCATTCCAGTGTTAATACTAATTGTAATTATTTTGCACTATAGCCTATTTATTGCCTTACCTCCATAACTTGCTACATTTGCACACACTGGATATATATTTTCTGTTGTATTTTTGACTTTATGTTTTGTTTTACCCCATATGTAACTCTGTGTTGTTGTTTTTATCGCACTGCTTTGCTTTATCTTGGCCAGGTCGCAGTTGTAAATGAGAACTTGTTCTCAACTGGCTTACCTGGTTAAATAAAGGTGAAATAAAAAAAAATTAAAATAATAAAAAAACTGCCTGGGCTGGGCAGTATCTGAGGTAACTATGTCTGTGAGGTTGCTTTGCAATTGCGATGACTTTTGAGTTAAAATACCACAGGCGTTTTTATTGCCAAATTCAACTCTACTGAATAGGATAATGCCCTTAATGGGTGTAAAGTGAGTATCAGATAGCCGGAATTGCATTATTAATGATATTACCCATTACTTACAACGGTGCATGTACAATTTGAACTTATAGCACTAAAACTATGCAGTGTTAATATAGGGCAGCTGGTAGGCAGCTGGTAGGCATGTGAGTACTATAGTACAGGCATTGCTGCACTGGAAGGTACAGTAGAAGAAAAAGGAGACAAAATCAAACTTTGTTCGAGTTTTCTTCATTTTTTTCTTTTTTTTATTATTTTACAGCAGAAAGAATATAAAGCATTCAGAAAACATCTTCCATATTTTTAGGGCATTTCAAAAAGTTTTGCATGGCTTCAGCAGCTTTTTTTTTAGAAACATATCCATCGAGTCAGTGACGCTTGTACATGCACAATTACAAAAATAAAACTTACAAACAAGAAAGAGAGGGAAGAAAAAGTAGAGAAAGAAAAACACAATAGGAGAAATGAAAATAAGGAGTGGTTGAAATAATAGGGGAAGGAAAGAAAGAGAGGGTCACATAACAGGGAAAGACAGAGAGAAATACAGTTATAGAGGAGAGGAAAATAGCTCTAACACTAGTTCACATGCAAAGTGTCAAGGACCCACGACTTTGTATTAAAGCAGGGCCATTTTTTTCTTCTTGGTTTGGAATTGATGAAAACGTGCAGTTCGGTAAAGGGTGCCATAAACTACTGAATGCTTGTCTTGCAATACTGGCATTTGCATAAGAGTACGTTGACTACATGTGTCCAATCATTTTATTCTTCACTAGGTCTATAGGTCTCCACAAAATAATGCTTATTGCTCTGTGTCCACAAGTGGAAAAGGTTGTGATGTGCCTACCTTCCAGTATTTTGGGTGCATTGACAAAGGAAGAGGAGGGAAGACCATCCAGTCCCTCAGGCCAATTAGCAGAATGTAATGAAGGTAATAAAATCCATATGAAGTGCCTGTTATAGCTAACCTGTCATACCATCCAGAAGATGGCCATTCCTGAAGTGCTTTTTCTGTAACCTAAGATCTGGTCATCTTCAACTACCCCAAAGTCTCAGGAAGACCCCATTCAAATGTTACAACATGTCATCATCCATATCTTAGCTGAGATTAAATGTTGTAGACTATTTGAAACTGTGTGTGGTGTTATTACATTATCATAGATTCACACAGCAAGTCCTTGTTTTAATGAGAACCATCAAGCCAGAGGAGGTCAAAGGTTAAATTGTTATTAGACTCATAAGCATAGTCTATAAAAGAAAGGAAAGCATTTACATAAGACTAAGCCATAGTATCCCATAATGCCTACAAATTCATATCTGTCAGAGCTGTAGCCAAGACAGAAACAATTGACTATACTGTTAATTGTGATAAGCTTGTCCTAATTATAATGATCTATACTACAAATACTTGTATCCCCTAGTTCTTATATCCTGCCATTACATCTCTCCTCAGTTCAGCTTACTTACTTGAGAGGAAATGGATACCAATAATGTATCCATGATCAGTAGTAATTTGCCTGTTTTATCTAGAAAGCTCTGTTGAGGGGCCTTATGTCGTCCTATCCTATTTCAATACAGTATGACCTCTCTCTACTCTGAATCACCAATCAATGTCCTGCTCCACTTCCTCCTCCCCATTTTGGCACCCTGAGTAAAATACAGAAGGGAGGTGAGCTGTTCCCTAGGACTAGGAGTAGGCTAGGAAAATAACACATGATGAGCTCTCTCTGCTGAACTGTGTACAAGTGAGACTGACTATGCCTTGACATATCTGGATGTGTGCAGTGCAGTGTACTGTCGCCTGTGTGTGTGTGTGTCTGTGTGTTGTTGCCTAGTAAAAGACTTGCAGTATACTGTCAAAAGAGTGTCCGAACTGTCGGGTTGGGAGCACACTATCTCTAGATCCAAATGAATAAAAATGAATAAATGAATAAAAAAAGATTTGCTTCTAGAAAAACTTGCCCTCATGCTACCCCTGGAAACCTGGTCAGTAAATACTGCAGATTGATTATAGTTTTGTATTTTTAGGGTTCTCCTCTGCCCTCCAATCAACTGCCCTCCATCTTTGATAGTTCTGTGACATGTCATACAAACGTTCTTCGCTTTACAGAACAGTAAGTCTTTTACAAGTCTATCTGACTACCGATTCTAGAAAAATAAGCATGCTTTGGGTGCAGTTCAGTCACCCAGTTAACTATTTTACCCATGCAAGCATAATAAAACCTTCCCATATTGCCACAGCAGTGCATTAGCTAGCATTCTTACCACTACCGGAATGATGAAGGCAAGGTAATAAAACCACAAAAGTTATGGAATCAAATTCTCATGTTTTCAACAGGCAGTTCCAATAGAAAATAAAAATGCTTAGAATGTTGACAAGACGGAATGCATTCCGTGGTGATACTGGGTTGGTTAAGGGAACACTGTCACCTGACTGAATTTGGTGATGCTTTTGGATTGATATATTGTATTATACTTGATATACAGTAGTCCTAAAGAATTATGGATTCAGGTGATCTTTTTCTCTCCAAAGCCATGTTTTTCTCCCTGACATTGGCTTTGTGCGATCAATCGGGATATGATTAGGCACTTTCTACATAAACACTCTGAAAATAGGTTTACATATCAAGTCTCTGTGAAATAAACACAGCAGTACATAATAATAAAAACATCAGAATAGCTAACAGTGTCTGAGACGAAATTCAGCAATTGAAACAACAAAACATAATTGTCCAATGGCATTCACACCTTGTTTGAATAATGAATGTCATCACTTGAATGGAGAATACACCACCTGGTTGTTTTGATATGAATATAATATATTTCAGCAAAACTACAAAAACCAGCAGACTATTGGATAGTATATATCATGGATTCACAGATCAAATCAACTGGTATCAATGTGTCTGTTCCCACCACTCACATTTAATTTCATAATCTTTCAAACACGGTCCTCACATATGCCATTATGAGCCAGACACATATTCTTCTTCAGAAGTTGCTATAATGACACTGGTGCATCTTGTAACGTTTACAGCTTTATATATCACTCATTTTTGCTCATTGACTAGGCTGTGCTGATCCATAATGGTTAATGTGTTTCACCATAACCCCATCCCTGTTTAATTATGTTATTTTAGCACCTTAGATTGTTTAAACAAGTGTTCCTCCTGGAAGTAAATTATTAATTTACTTTTACAAAGAATACCAGTCCAGAGACGCTACACATGTACCTCGTTGACTGTGGCCACATGACATTTTGACAAGGAATAATTCTGGTCTGTCCAGACCCTGACAGCATTAGTCAAGTTAAGCCTCCAGCCCACACTTAGAAAAAAGTATTGTCTTGTGTCAGCAGTTTGATACATTGATCTAGTCTATTTCAGGGTTTCCTAAACTCGGTCCATTTACAATCTTTATATGAACACAATCCATACAAACATGCAAAGAGACACTGACAACACAACCCCTCTTTCTCATACAGTAGGCTTTTTTGCACTTAACATGTTACTGACAAGTGATCCCTGTGTATTTGGTGATGATGGCAAAAAAGCTTGGGTTGTTCTGACGTGTGATAATGGAAGAGAAATGAGAGACTTAAAAGTTGCTGTAGAAATATTTCTCCCTCTGCAATGTGTACCTTTATCTGTGATCCACTGCCAGTCGGGATGGGACCTTGTGGTCTTCAATGCTAGTGTGTATTTCATTGTATGATTATCTGTTCTGCAAAGAGTAACTTAATTATCTTGTTAAGCAATATAGCATTCACATTACTTGGCACCATTGGCAAAATATTCTTGGTAGCCCAAAACAAAAATGTAAACATAAACATACTTGTCTTAAGATACTTTTGCAGATTTCTCCTAACTCTAAATATGTTATCTTTTTTTAAAGTTTTTAGCATTTGCAATAATGTCATGCTTTAGCAAAATGTTCTTCCCAAGAACAATCAAAATAAAATAAAATACTCTTATAGTGAAATACTTTTAATAATTTTACAGAGCATAGCCACTACTGCTTTTGTTTAGTTTTTTAACCTTTGTTCATGTTTTTCATGCACATAGCTCATCTTTATCCCAGGTATTTACACTATATACAAACAATACAACCATACTTCTTAGGCATTCAAACAAAACTATACAAATATTCTGTTTTTGTCTCATACCTGTTTTTGACCCCTTTTTAATGAATAAAATAATATATTTCTAAAATACAATTCCCTTTGGGTAAATGTTTTTCCCTACCTTCAGCCTTCTTTATATACAGAAACCGCTCAATTGTCAAAAATATGGATTTGTCTAACCCCTATTTTGGGACTAGCTTAGGGACCCCTCAAAGAATCTCTAAGACGTCAAGGCAATGTATGTGATCTTCCCCTCAAAAGCCCTCACAGGCCCTGAAGTTCATTTAAAAAGAACAACAATAACCTTCATGACTGTAATCATTACAACACAAAAGAGGCAAGTTTTCTTTCTTTTTAGAATACTGAGTAAACAAATGAAATAAGGCAACAAAAAAAGAAAAGAAGAGGACGATGTTGGTATAATTTCAGTAACTAGAGGGTATGACAATAGGGAGAGTAGGTTGGTACATGGGCCACTCAGTTGTTTTGAACATGAAGACAAAAGCAAAACATAGAAAATCGGAGGATACAGACCTAACTTCCAGCACGCAGGTGAAGACATTCACCCATAGGCATGCATATTTGATAAAATCGACAACACTGAATTGTGAGGAGACAAGTCAGTTGTAAATCGGTCATGGGCATGAGCACAAAACAGATTCAAGCAAAGAGGAATAGAAAAGAGAATAATAATAATATTTTTAAAAAATAATAAGAATTGTAATTCCATTGAATCGCCCTATCCCTTGCCTTACAGTACATAACCCCTCCCCCCAAACCTAGATAACAAAATAAGCCAATATTTGAATAAGCCCCACCCATTTCGGCTCACACCCCTCCTACATTCATATTTAACCCCACCCCTTTGGACTGACTGGCGGGGTAGAGCACAGTGTAACAGGAAGGGGACTTTTTGATCTATTTTGAGTTACTATACTGAATGTATTCTTCTAACTGTCGACAGGGAGTGTATGTGTGCAAATGGATCAATGTATTACTGAGAATTTTTGGTTCATTAAGTGACATTTTTTTCTTCTTCAAATGGAATAATCAGTCACTTAAAAAAATATGAAATACAATTAGAGCCAAGTCCCAAATGTGTTTCTGCTTCTGTCATGTTTCCTTATGTTCTGGCCGCCATCTGCCTCCATCCTAGGCGTCCTCTATCTTATCCTCTTCCTTTGATCCACAGGGACCTTTCCTGACATGTCCAGCATTCCTCTTCCTTTACCCTCTTATACCTACACTCCGATACTCCCAAAAAGACAAAGCAAATCCATGAAAAAGTGCAAAGAATGCCATGAAGCAAATGTTCTGCCCCCCAGAGCTTCTTCCCCTTAGTTTATAATTCTACAGAAGAAGTTGCCACTCTCCAACATAAACATCGTCAGAGGGAAGTAAAAGATAAACGTGAAAAATGCTGTTGTTAGAAGTAGAAGTAGAATCAGCCACGCTGCCATAGTAGTAGTAATAATAATCGCAGTGTTTTCACTGAACTGTTTTTTTTTTCTTCTCTTGTAAAATGTCTTGGGTATAAAGGGAAAAGGAAAAGAAGAGGCAGGAGGAGAGTGATGTCACATTGTGAGGGGGCTCTTCTGAAGGTTCTCATGTTCCTTGGCCCTTTTCAATTCCTTCACTCTGAAACACAGACAGAGAGACAGAAGTCATTTAAACAGGGGTCTATGACCGCCAACACAGATCATCTCTCACTGGATGATTCTGTATTCTAATGTCTCAAACCATTCCCGAGAGAGAGCGAGAGAGAGAGAGGACACCATTCCCTTGAGAGAGAGGACACCATTCCCGAGAGAGAGCGAGAGCGAGAGAGAGAGCGAGAGAGGACAAGAGAGATGAAGATCGACATAGTCCTTGTCAACGGGACCTGGAGCTGAGTTGGAAAGAAAACATTGATAAATCGGACAACTATCAACATGTATCAAACTTTATTTTAACTAGATCTCATCTAGTCTAAATGATTCTGTTGAATCACTACGTCTTATCGCTCACTGAACCCATTCCTTCAATACTTTATATTCTAATAGGTCAACTAACTTTGAAACTTGAGAATGGTTCTTAAAGCAGTTTGATTTACTTTTAAACTCTTGAGAATCTAATGTGATTGAAAAAAGGTCTCTTGATAATTCAACTCTCTCCAAAACCAATCTCAAGCGAGGAAACAGGAGTCCCTTGGCAAGTCCACCAAATATTTGTTGGGCTGAAAGAGACCCTCAAGGCAGGCAGAGGTTTACTAATTGGTTTGTATTTGGAATATTGCTATACACCAAATAAATGACTTTATTACTCAAGAATTGTGTGTCAATTAATGATGAACTACAAACACAACTGAAAATTGAAGGCATTGAATTTGTGAAAATGTAATGGATATATTTAGACTACAATAGCCTAACCAAACTTGTATTGGAAACTGACATTACCTTGGCATTCCACTTGTGAACCATGTCCAAACACTACACTATACCCCAGGATATACAATACACTCAGTAGATCTGACTGTAAGTCACTAGCCAATTACTGTTCCATATCATAATCAATAGACATTGCCCTGTGGTAATTGTACTACTGACCACAACACTGGGACTGGTGTATATTCTCTGCCTGCCTTTGGTCTCTACACTGCTGTTGAGAGAGCTCCTTTCCTCATAGGTAAACAGGACGAGTGGACAATTTGGGGACAATGCAGTCCATTTTACATGAGGTTATACATGTACTGTATTTAACCCCAACGTCCTTTACCTGGTATCACTGAGCTTAGTGGTGAGCCCCCACGGTGCTGTATATATAGGTTTAGTGTTTTCACTGTGCTACATCCTCTTCCTCTCAGTCTGAGATGTTGTTCCCCTGAGGTGTGAATCCATTACCGGTACAACTCCTGCTGTTCTAACTCCCTGTTGTTTTTTTATTTTACCTTTATTTAACTAGGCAAGTCAGTTAAGAACAAATTCTTATTTACAATGACGGCCTACCCCGGCCAAACCCAGACAACGCTGGGCCAATTGTGCGCCGCCCTATGGGACTCCCAATCATGGCCGGATTATGATACAGCCTGGAATCTAACCAGGGTCTGTAGTGGCGCCTCTAGCACTGAGATGCAGTGCCTTAGACCGCTGTGCCACTCTGGAGCTGTACTGCTAGTCTGACAATAACCTGTATGTGCTATCACAACACTGTAACCCAGATCATTACAAACATGCATGCTATCACATCTTTATAGTACTATAGCTACCTCACCTGCTCTCGAAGCACAGTGACCCATATTCTACAGTATAACATACCCCAACCTGGTCTCAGAGCATTTCGTATTATTCTGTACGTAAAGATGAGAGACTCCATTTAGTATTATATGTTACATTTGGTATGGTTACATAAAACAGATGGTTACTTAAGGCAAAAACAACATGGATATGAGCGTCTGCTAAATGACTTAAATGTAAAATGATAAATTCAAAAGGCCCCATTTTCTCAGAAGATGATCTACAGTGTCTGTGATTCATACAGATGACGTGGCTGATGATAACTGTCATATGGGTATTTTTGTCAATATGCCCAAAGTCTTTCTGGAGTAGTAGTCAGACAGACACACAGTTTCTTGAATATTTTCAGTGAACTAGCAGCCCTGAACTAGTGAGAGCTCCCAATGCAATGCCTAGAGGAGCTTTGACATTTTGAGTAAACAAAACCCAAGGGGGGTCATACCCCCCTCTTCTGTGTCATGTGGGGCGCAGCTGTTTGAGAGAGAACATCCGTTCCATTGCATGCCTGGGGGTACATTTTAAAGAGCAAGGCCCATAGAATTGTCACCGGTCATGCAACACAGTAAACATGATCGAAAAAAACAACCTTCCGTTCTGTGAATAGGCATCTTCATAACCACACAAAACAAAACATGTAATAATGAACATAAAAGTAATTTCCAGAGGGGAGAAAGAGGTGCCTGTTAAGTGTTACGGTGACATAGTCATTCAAAAGCAGTGGTTAGTTAGTTTAATAAGAGTAAAGTTAAATTTGCTCTGAGTCTGAGCTTCTCAGTCAGTCCACCTGTGGCTCCAGTAGGCAGCCTTCATGCAAGCAGGCATCAAGCAACAGTGATGGACAAGATAGAGGGAGGAGGACAGCGAGAGAGAGAGGAAGGGAGAGATGGATGGAGAAAAAGTGAAAGACAGAGAAAAAGAGAGGGAGAGAGAGTGGATGAAGGCAAGGACTCAGCAGATAAAACTATTGTTAGAGAGAGAGAGAGATTGAGAGAGGCAGAGACATACAGTGTAGACAGGGAGGAGAGAGAAGCACGAACTGAGTTGCTGAGGCTGCACTCACCCGCTTGAACAGTCTATGGTCCATCAAGGGGCTTCGCATAAACAGCAAAACAATACCAGACAGCTATTAGCACAAGTATGAACTGTGAGGAAAGGAAGGGGGGGGGAGAGTAGGGGTGCGAGGGGAAGAGAGTAGGGGCGAGGGAGATTAGGGGGCAAGGAGAGGAGAGAGAGGAGGAGAGGAGAGTAGGGGGGCAAGGAGAGGAGAGTAGAGGGGCGAGGAGAGGAGAGTAGAGGGGCGAGGAGAGGAGAGTAGGGGGCGGGGAAAGGAGAGTAGGGGGCGAGGAGAGGAGAGTAGAGGGGCGAGAGAGAGAGTAGAGGCGAGGAGAGTAGAGGGCGAGGAGCGTAGAGGGCGAGGGGAGGAGAGAAGGGGGGCGAGAAGAGGAGAGTAGAGGGGCGAGGGAGGAGAGTAGAGGGGCGAGGAGAGTAGAGGGGCGAGGAGAGTAGAGGGGCGAGGAGAGGAGAGAAGGGGGGCGAGGAGAGGAGAGAAGGGGGGCGAGGAGAGGAGGGTAGAGGGGCGAGGAGAGGAGAGTAGGGGGCGAGGAGAGGAGAGTAGAGGGGCGAGGGAGAGTAGAGGCGGAGAGGCGAGTAGGGGGCGAGGAGAGGAGAGTAGAGGGGCGAGGAGAGTAGAGGGGCGAGGAGAGGAGAGTAGGGGGGCGAGGAGAGGAGAGTAGAGGGGCGAGGAGAGGAGAGTAGAGGCGAGGAGAGGAGAGTAGGGGGGCGAGGAAAGGAGAGTAGAGGGGCGAGGAGAGGAGAGAAGGGGGGTTAGGAGAGGAGAGTAGGGGGGTGAGGAGAGGAGAGGGGGTGGGCGAGGAGAGGAGAGGAGAGGAGAGGAGAGGAGAGGAGAGGAGAGGAGAGGAGAGGAGAGGAGAGGAGAGGAGAGGAGAGGAGAGGAGAGGAGAGGAGTCTCTGAAGTGTTGTATATAAAACCCCCCAACCCGTTTTATCGTCCCAAAAATAAATAAAATAGAGAAATGAAAACAGAGAACTTGTCTGTTCATACTCATTCTTGCCATCTAATGTGTAGTAAAACATTCATACAGTATATCTAGCAAATCCCTACCCTGAATGGTTGTGTGTTTGTGTGTGAATATAACAAACATATTTGAAAACCCACAAGTTAGTGTTGTGGGCGGGGCTTACCTGTGGCGGCAGCGGCGTAGAAACCTCATGATCTTCCTGGCAGCCTGATCCTGCCTCTTAGTGAGCAGACTACTTCTATAAGACACAAGACAACAGGGAACACTGGCTTTTTAGAGGGTCCCCAGTAAACAAAATACACTGTGGTTGTGTGGAGCTAGCTTAGTTCTAAAATTAAACCATTCATTTATTTTGGAGATTCTGTCTAGCATGGGTAGTGTCCTCTCCAGTCCTCAAGAGCCTTAGGCTGCGTTTACACAGGCAGTCCAATTCAGATTTTTTTTCTCCACTAATTGGTCTTTTGACTAATCAGAGCAGCTTGAAAAATATCTGATGTGAAAGAAAAGACCTGATGAGATTGGTCAAAAGACCAATTAGTGGACAGAAATATAATAATTGGGCTGCCTGTGTAAACACAGCCTTAGTGTCTTCATCAATTTATACACGTGTACAGTACTTGTATGTTTAAAATCTAAATCAGTTATGCATGAGCACAGGAGGACACTATGACCATTGGGACTGCAAATGGGACTGCAGATTTTCATCCATTACAAATGGATTTCCCCAAGTTAAGTCTGCAAGGTTAAGTGGAGAAGGGCATAACCATCCTGTAATGAGGCTCAGCCTCCTGTATGTGTCAGTGTGTGTTACTGTGTGTTTACCTGAGTGTGTGTTGCTGTGTGTGTGTGTGTGTCAGTGCATTTAGCTAATTGTGCTGCTGTGTGTCAGTGTGAGTGGTAGCTACTTTGTGTGTGAGTGTGTGTGTGAGTGTGTGTTGATGTGTGTGTTTACCTACCTGGGTTTGTGTTGCTGTGTACAGTATGTGTCAGTGTGTGTGTGTTGGGTGTTGCATCAGAGTGTGTCAGTGTGTATACATACCTGAGTTTGTGTTGCACCAGGGCGGTGGCGGCTCCTCGGCGGTGGGGCCTGAGCCTGCCAAACTCCTTGTAGCTGCGGTAGTATTGCTGGATCAGCACGGCCGCCCGCCTGCTCTGCTGGAACCTCTTCTGCTCATGGTAGCTGCGGAACTTACTCTGGATAAGAATGGCGGCCTGCGTCATCTTCTTATAAAGTGCATACTGCCACAGAAAGGACCAGAGAGGAACAAGGGGTTGGGAAGACCCAAACGATGGCCTCAAATGCACACATCTATTGTCTGATTCACACTATACAGTGCCTATTTTGTTGCATTACAACCTGTAATTTAAGTGGATTTTTATTTGGATTTCATGTAATGGACATACACAAAATAGTCCAAATTGGTGAAGTGAAATGAAAAAATAACTTGTTTCAAAGAAATTCTAAAAAATTAATAACGGAAAAGAGGTGCGTGCATATGTATTCACCCCCTTTGCTATGAAGCCCCTAAATAAGATCTGGTGCAACCAATTACCTTCAGAAGTCACATAATTAGTTAAATAAAGTCCACCTGTGTGCAATCTAAGTGTCACCTGTTCTGAAAGGCCCCAGAGTCTGCAACACCACTAAGCAAGGGGCACCACCAAGCAACCGGCACCATGAAGACCAAGGCGCTCTCCAAACAGGTCAGGGACAAAGTTGTGGAGAAGTACAGATCAGGGTTGGGTTATAAAAAAATATCTGAATCTTTGAACATCCCACGGCGCACCATTAAATCCATTATAAAATCTATCGGACCAGGCAAGGAGGGCATTAATCAGAGAGGCAACAAAGAGACCAAAGATAACCCTGAAGGAGCTGCAAAGCTCCACAGCGGAGATTGGAGTATCTGTCGATAGGACCACTTTAAGCCGTACACGCCACAGAGCTGGGCTTTACAGAAGAGTGGCCAGAAAAAAGCCATTGCTTCAAGAAAAAAATAAGCAAACACATTTGGTGTTCGCCAAAAGGGAGACGCCCCAAACATATGGAAGAAGGTACTCTGGTCAGATGAGACTAAAATTGAGCTTTTTGGCCATCAAGGAAAATGCTATGTCTGGCGCAAACCCAACACCTCTCATCACCCTGAGAACACCATCCCCACAGTGAAGCATGGTGGTGGCAGCATCATGCTGTGGGGATGTTTGTCATCGGTAGGAACTGGGAAACTGGTCAGAATTGAAGGAATGATGGATGGCGCTAAATACAGGGAAATTCTTGAGGGAAACCTGTTTCAGTCTTCCAGAGATTTGAGACTGGGATGGAGGTTCACCTTCTAGCAGGACAATGACCCTAAGCATACTGCTAAACAACACTCGAGTGGTCCTCTGTTGCTCAATTGGTAGAGCATGGCGCTTGTAACGCCAGGGTAGTGGGTTCGATCCCTGGGACCACCCATACGTAAAAATGTATGCATGCATGACTGTAAGTCGCTTTGGATAAAAGTGTCTGCTAAATGGCATATTATTATATTATATTATTTAAGGGGAAACATTTAAATGTCTTGGAATGGCCTAGTTAAAGCCCAGACCTCAATCCAACTGAGAATCTGTGATATGACTTAAAGATTACTATACACCAGCGGAACCCATCCAACTTGAAGGAGCTGGAGCAGTTTTGCCTTGAAGAATGGGCAAAAATCCCAGTGGCTAGATGTGCCAAGCTTATAGAGACATACCCAAAGAGACTTGCAGCTGTAATTGCTGCAAAAGGTGGGTCTACAAAGTATTGACTTTGGGGGGAATAGTTATGCAAGCTCAAGTTTTTGTTGTTTGTTTCAGAAGAAAAAATATTTTGCATCTTCAAAGTGGTAAGCATGTTGTGTAAATGAAATGATACAACCCCCCCAAAAATCATTTTAATTCCAGGTTGTAAGGCAACAAAATAGGAAAAATGCCAAGGGGGGTGAATACTTTTGCAAGCCACTGTATGGCCAAACGAAGCCAGGCTGACCTGGTTAGGCATTCACTATAGTTGCTGGAACTGTGCTGGAAAGGAAAATAGACTAGCCAACATTGTAAGGTTTAGGTTGGCCAAATATAGTGTGAATATTACTGGACTTAGGAAAGGAGCTGATGTAGGTTATGAGTATCAATATAACCAAGTCAAGTGTGATAATCAAGTGAAGCTAGGTTGTATTGTAAGTAATCTTAGACAGTGAAAAAAAAACAAGCAAAGTTTGAAATGTGTTCTACCGTCTTGTGGCTTTGAGTCTCTAGTGACTCTTGTTAAGGAGTGACATTTTAACCCCTAAAAATAAGGAATTAATAAAAAGAAAAGACAGTGAAAAGATGTTACCTTCAAGGCTATCCATGTTAGCTTGTAAACAAAGAAAAGGTGAGATTGTGAATCATGAACAGGCATGAACAAGGATCAGCCTGAGCCTAGAAAAACGGACTAAACTGAATAAAGTGAAACGCTAACCATTATCTGTAAGGTAATGTAATATGTACAAACATGCATGTGTGTTGTAAGGGGCTAACTGTGCCCAGCTTACCTGTTTGTATTTCTTGTAACAACGCTGAATGACTGCCGAAGCTACTTCCTGTTGCTCTCTGAATGGGCGTCCCTGTGAGAGAGTAGAGTAGGAGAAGTCAGAGGTCAGAGTATAGGAAGTGGTGTAGTAGTCTATTATAGAGAGCCACTGCTCCCTGAGGTCTCTTCCTGGGCCCAGGGCCCTGGTTGTCTGGAGGACAGACGGAGGACCTGGGGTTGAGGACGCTGGGGGAGAGGCTCCATCCTGGGATGGGAGAAGAGAGAGGTAGGTGGTGGTGCCAGCCCAGTGTTGCTCTCCTCCCCAGTCTCAGCTGTCAGAGGGGGAGAACAGATGACTGTGAACGACAGCGAACAGTTTGAGACGTGGAAATTCATTATAGCTAGCTATGGGGGGTAGGTAGCAAGGTGAGGAAGTGGGGCGGGCGGGGGCGAGGAAAGGGGAGGCTGGGCGGGGTGTGTGGAGCTGGTTAAGAACAGGCAGCAGCGGGCACCACACACATTATTTAAAGAGTGAGAGAGAGAGAGAGAGAGAGGGGGGGAGCTTATAGGGAGCAGGGAAGAGGGAGCAGTGCAGTCGTTCCTTAAAGCAAGGCCATGCTCTGCTCAAAGCAAACTTTGCCCATGCTGAAACCACAGGGACCACAGAGTTTGAGTGTGTCTTAGTGAGACAGATACAGAGAAAGAAAGATGGGATAACAAATGAGTGTTAATTAACATAATCCATTGACGATTACTGGGTGAGCATAGATAGTGTCTTGTGCACTCAGCACACTCCGACACAAACCAAGACATAGTTTTGTTATATAGCAACCTTTCTAGATTGAAGGGACCCATTAATAACTTCACATTTCACCTGATAACATTAAAGTCAACACCACATCAACATAGAGTGCCAGTGGTAGTCCTAATAACAATGCTGTACATTTTTTTTGTACAGCAGGTATGTTACTGTGTGTGGTACCTCAGCCCCGGACCTGTACCTTGTACTTGCGGAAGGCAGTTTGGACCAGACGGGCGGCCTCGTACAGCTCCCTCTGCTCGGGGTCGGACAGGGTGAGCTGGGCCAGGTCTCTCTCCACCTTGCTGTTAGAGGCCTGGATGAACTCGCTCCAGTCGGCCGGGGAGGGCAGGGTAGGCCTCTCCATGGGCCCCTCCCTCAGGGGAGACCCCCCTGGGCTGAGGCTGGGATTGGAGGACAAAGTCAGAGGCTCACTGTACAGAGATCTGTAAGGGGAGAGGGAGAGGGAGGGGCGGTTGATGGAGGTGACAGTTTAAAATGTAGTCAGCTAAGCGTTGTTATTAGAAGATATATACTGAACAAAAATATAAACGCAACATGCAACAATTTAAAAGATGAATTAGGCCCTAATCTATGGATTTCACATGACTGAGCAGGGGTGCAGCCATGGGTGGGACTTGGACGGCATAGGCCCACCCACTGGGCAGCCAGGCCCACCCACTGGGGAGCCAGGCCCAGCCAAACAGAATAAGTCCCCCCCAGACAATCCCGCAGGTGAAGAAGCCAGATGTGGAGGTCGTGGGCTTAGACGTGGTTGTCTAAAACGGCGTTGGAGGCGGCTTATGGTAGATAAATTAATATTCAATTCTCTGGCAACAGCGCTGGTGGACATTCCTGCAGTCAGCATGCCAATTGCACGCTCCCTCAAAACTTGAGACATCTGTGGCATTGTGTTGTGTGACAAAACTGCACATTTTAAAGTGGCCTTTTATTGTCCCCAGCACAAGGTGCACCTGTGTAATGATCATGCTGTTTAATCAGCTTCTTAATATGCCACACCTGCCAGTTGGATGGATTATCTTGGCAAAGGAGACATGCTCACTAACAGGGATGTAAACAAATGCGTGCACAAAATCTGAGCTAAATAAGCTTTTTGTGCATATGATTTTTGGGGGGGGATTTTCTGTTTCAGCTCATGAAACATCGGACCAACACTCTACATGTTGCGTTTATATTTTGTTCAGTGTAGTTCCAATACACTACTGCTATGTCAAGCACAGGAAATCTTCTGCAAAACATTTAGGGTCAGATTCCCAGATCAGAATTAAGCCTACAAATTCTCCATTGTGCATGCTTTTTAGACCAGGTATAGGCTTAATCCGTGTACAGGAAACCAGACCTAGATCACATTCAGTCCAGAGTGCGGCTCTGCTGTGTTGCTCACCGTAGGTGTATGATGCTGGGAAGCTGCTCCACGTCTCCGAGGTAACTGGCCAACCAGCTCATGGTGTTGCTGACCCCAGTACTGTCCAGGGGCACCCCGTCCAGGGCCACAAAGTTCTCCCTCTTGATCCTCTCTGGGGTCGCCTCAATGATGTGCTCTGCCAGAGTCATCATGTTCTCCTGCAGGGGGAGAATCACCCAGGATTGAGTATACTGTAGATCACACACTTAGCACATTGTCATATCATTGCCTATTTTCTTGTAAACTCTGCTTTTAGGTTACTGTACAACATTTTGTTGCATTCTTATTTTCATTGTCTAAGATGTTTCCACATTATGAGTATTGAGTGTGCAAGTTTAGAATTATTTATAGGAAACAATGAACATTAAACATGAGTCATGTCAAGACAATGACGTTGGTGATGATAATGATAACGATCACAATAATTGTTATTGCTGTGCTGTCCTACCCCTCATCTCCTACCCCTCATCTCCTACCCCTCATCTCCTACCCCTCATCTCCTACCCCTCATCTCCTACCCCTCATCTCCCAGCCTCATCTCCTACCCCTCATCTCCTACCCCTCATCTCCCACCCTCATCTCCCAGTCTCATCTCCTACCCCTCATCTCCTACCCCTCATCTCCCAGTCTCATCTCCTACCCCTCATCTCCCAGCCTCATCTCCTACCCCTCATCTCCCAGTCTCATCTCCTACCCTCATCTCCCAGTCTCATCTCCTACCCCTCATCTCCCAGCCTCATCTCCTACCCCTCATCTCCCAGTCTCATCTCCTACCCCTCATCTCCTACCCCTCATCTCCTACCCCTCATCTCCCAGTCTCATCTCCTACCCCTCATCTCCCAGCCTCATCTCCTACCCCTCATCTCCCAGTCTCATCTCCTACCCCTCATCTCCCAGCCTCATCTCCTACCCCTCATCTCCCAGCCTCATCTCATACCCCTCATCTCCTACCCCTCATCTCCCAGCCTCATCTCCTACCCCTCATCTCCTACCCCTCATCTCCCAGCCTCATCTCCCAGCCTCATATCCCAGTCTCATCTCGCAGCCTCATCTCCCAGTCTCATCTCCCAGTCTCATCTCCCAGACTCATCTCCCAGTCTCATCTCCCAGCCTCATCTCCCAGCCTCATCTCCCAGTCTCATCTCCCAGCCTCATCTCCCAGTCTCATCTCCCAGCTTCATCTCCCAGCCTCATCTCCCAGCCTCATCTCCCAGTCTCATCTCCCAGCCTCATCTCCCAGTCTCATCTCCCAGCCTCATCTCCCAGTCTCATCTCCCAGCCTCATCTCCCAGCCTCATCTCCCAGCCTCATATCCCAGACTCATCTCCCAGACTCATCTCCCAGACTCATCTCCCAGTCTCATCTCCCAGCTCATCTCCCAGCCTCATCTCCCAGTCTCATCTCCCAGCCTCATCTCCCAGTCTCATCTCCCAGACTCATCTCCCAGTCTCATCTCCCAGCCTCATCTCCCAGGCTCATCTCCCAGCCTCATCTCCCAGCCTCATCTCCCAGTCTCATCTCCCAGACTCATCTCCCAGACTCATCTCCCAGTCTCATCTCCAAGCCTCATCTCCCAGACTCATCTCCCAGCCTCATCTCCCAGTCTCATCTCCCAGACTCATCTCCCAGACTCATCTCCCAGACTCATCTCCCAGCCTCATATCCCAGCCTCATATCCCAGCCTCATATCCCAGTCTCATATCCCAGCCTCATCTCCCAGACTCATCTCCCAGCCTCATCTCCCAGCCTCATCTCCCAGGCTCATCTCCCAGCCTCATCTCCCAGTCTCACCTCCCAGCCTCATCTCCCAGCCTCATCTCCCAGCCTCATCTCCCAGCCTCATCTCCCAGCCTCATATCCCAGCCTCATATCCCAGTCTCATATCCCAGCCTCATCTCCCAGACTCATCTCCCAGCCTCATCTCCCAGCCTCATCTCCCAGTCTCATCTCCCAGACTCATCTCCCAGACTCATTTCCCAGTCATCTCCCAGACTCATCTCCCAGACTCATCTCCCAGCCTCATCTCCCAGCCTCATCTCCCAGACTCATCTCCCAGCCTCATCTCCCAGCCTCATCTCCCAGTCTCATCTCCCAGCCTCATCTCCCAGCCTCATCTCCCAGCCTCATCTCCCAGCCTCATCTCCCAGTCTCAGCCTCATTTCAGCCTCACCCTCAGCCTCAGCCTCAGTAGCAGTGTGACTGTGATGGATGGCAGAAGGCTCCCTTGGCTGTGGGAGCCGATCAATGGATGGAGTTTATTATGTGGTGATGGAGGTCCACACACTGCCAGGGAGGTCTAGGGTCTGTGTGTGTGTCTGTGTTTGTGTGTGTATGTTGATTTCACATGTCAGGGCATCCAGTGGCATGGCCCAACAGAGCTGCAGGCGGTCAATCTCAATCTTCTTGTCATGTTTATTAACTGGCAGTCCAGATCGATAGACTTGATGTTGATATTATGACATCCTACAGATATAGTTGTCTGGTAAACTAGTGTGAATGTAAGTGCAATGAGCAGGCCGATGGACAGGGTTGGCAGTGGAGTGAGTGGTAAACAGTAGAGTAACTGTCTTGACTAAAGACATGGTAAAAAGTACAGTAACTATCTCTAGTAAACGTATGATAAATAGTAGACTTGAATAAAGAGACAGTAGAGAGTAGGGTGAGTTCACTGACCTGTAGGTCGTCCATCTGCGTCATACAGTCCTGGTTCTCCAGGTCTTCTCTGTAGGAGAACAGCTCAGTGTCCACCATCTCTCTCTCAGCCATCACCAGCATGTTCCCCAGCTGTTCCCTCTGTCTTAGCCTGCTAGCCAGCTTCTCCTTCCCCAGGCTGCTGCCCCCAGAGCCCCCTGAACCCTTCCTGCCTGAGTCCCTGCTGGAGAAACCCTCCCTAGAGCTCCACTTGGCTCCCCCGGCTCCTCCAGCGCTTCCCCCACTGGAGAGGCTCTTGTCTGGGCTGAGGCCCTCAGGGGACAGGGTCTTGGGGCTGAAGGACAGCTTGTGGAGCTGCTGTTGCTCCAGGCTCAGTGGGACAGACCTGGCCTTGTCGGGCCTGGCCTGGAACAGCTCTGGATTGGGCTTGTGTTTCTTGGCCAAGGGCAGGTCTCGCTGGCACTCACTGCTGTAGTAGTTGGAGGGCTCGGATCGCGGCCTTCTCAAGTCTGCAGAAGGGTTACAAGATACTATTTTAGAGACGTTTAAACAAACTATATTAACAAAACCTTGTTGTCTAAAGGTATTTTCCATTGCCCATTTTCCCCACTGATACCAGTGTGGTGCCTCTGTTACTCCCTCTCCTTCAGTCTGCACTGACCTGGGTTGAGGTTGGTGGTGGTGGAGGTGGTCATGGTGGCGGCGCCGCCTTTCTTTCCGCCGGGCGCCATAACGCTGTCGCTGGCCCATGTGACCATCCAGCTGTCTGAGGTGGGTGCGTCGTGGGGGGTGGGGGAGAAGGATATGCGTGTGGTGGGGGGCAGGGGTGCAGGAGGCTGCTGTTCCTCTCTCTGCAGCTGCTCCAAACACTCGGCCAGCTTGGTGTGGCCACGGGAGCGGGCGATGGACAGGGGCAGACGTCCCAGAGAGTCAGGGATGGCCAGGGCCCGCCGGTCCCACTTATACAGGACCACTGCCGCTTCCAGGTGACCCAGGGCACACGCCCACATCTACAGAGAACACAGCAGGGACACAGGTCAGAGGTCGCAGGTCAGAGGACACAGAGGGATGGCTCTAGCATGCCTGTAGTAACTTTACTTTCTTGGAAAATATAATCTTACAAGTGAAGTCTTTATGAAAGACTTTATGGAAGACCCCTGCAGTGGTTTCATGAGATAAAGTGCTCTATAACTTACCAGAGGGGTGCAGGAGAAGTGGTCCACATTGAGTGGGTCCACCTCCAGCTCCAGGTCAATACTGTCTGCATGCTTGGTGCTGGTGGGGGTAGAGAAGAACACTGAGACTCCCAGACTAAACTCTGGCTAAAATAGATAGATCCATGCTTTATTGACAACTTTTTAATATAGTATTTTATGGTCTTAAACTAGTTCCATTATAGACATTCCTAGGTCCTAGGGTCTCTCTGTACTGTATATTAACATTACTTTTATAACCAGTCAATAAGAGGCCTCTGAGGTTCTCACTCACCGCCACTTGATGAGTGTCTGGATGAGGGTGGCGTAGCCCTGCCCAGCAGCCAGGTGAAGCAGGGTCATGCCCCTGAAGGTCTTGGAGTGGATCAGCTGTTTGGACTTGGCCCAGCAGGCCCGGTTCATCATCTTCTCACACACCACCACCACACGGCTCTCAAAGCTGCTGCCCGCCTGACCCTGCGCTGACACACACTGACAACAAATACAAACACAACAAGGGTTACTTTAAACTACAACACCAACACTTTACAACACTTTACCTAAAAAAACGGAAACATACAGTATGTTCTTTCCATGTTGTCCTCTATAAGCCAAATATCTACCAAATCCAGTACATACAATTAAATAGCACATTTCCTATTGTATGATGTACTTTACCTGTGTCTGGCTGTTGTTACCACCACCACCTCCTCCTCCTCCACCACCTGCTCCCCCTGCTCCTCCTCCTGCCCCTGCACCTCCTCCACTGCTCTGCTGGTGATGGGAGGCCATCTCTGCCATCCGTCTCTCCATCTGCTCCAGGCGCTCCAGGATGGACATTCTGAACTGGTTATCTGCAACATAGACACATAACACACACGTCAGCATCCATGGACTTACAGTATAATATATGGTCATCAGTGACACCCAGTTAGTACTGCACTGCCATATGGTACCTATAAAGGCATCTGTATAAATTGGAAGAACTTTGTAACACAGACACATACACACACGTCAGCACCATTTGGTCAACACATATCAGTGATCCCTGGTTAGTAGTACTAGTGTCATATGGTACAGAAAGTCTATAAGTAACCACATGGCATACAGTATGAGATTGTGTACTGTCTAACCACATTACATGTCTAACCACACAACATGTCCAGCCACACAACATGTCTAACCACACAACATGTCCAGCCACACAACATTTCTAACCACACAACACGTCTAACCACACAACATGTCTAACCACACAACATGTCCAGCCACACAACGTCTAACCACACAACATGTCCAGCCACACAACATGCCTAACCACACAACATGTCTAACCACACAACATGTCTAACCACACAACATGTCCAGCCACACAACATGTCTAACCACACAACATGTCCAGCCACACAACATGTCTAACCACACAACATGTCTAACCACACACACACACACACACACACACACACACAGACACAGGGCCTTAGACACACTCTGAGGGGAGTCTGCAGATGAACCCTCACTCCGAACTAACTCTAGTATATTATGACCAAGGTTTCTCATTCCTGTGTGTTCTGCCCCACAACATTCCATTGGCCTATATGGTAGGATGGCTGAGAGCCACTGTACAAAATCAATCAACAAGCGCCTGTCCATAGTCCTTGAGAAAGCAGGCTTTTCATAGATCAAGACAGAGACTATTAGGCTGCCCAGTTTCTAAATGCTGCTGGCAAACAGGTTTCCAACCATCCGCAGTGTTAACCAACAGATCCACAAAATGTTGACTGGACAAAATGCTTCTGGAATTACTGTCCAAAACATAATCAATGCTGAGTAATTTACAAGTGCTGAATGTCATAAGAATGAATTGCACTCATACAGAAAACTGCATGCATACAATGTATTTTATGCTTGAAGCCACAAAAGTAAAACCAAATGATGAGGACTAATTGGAGAAAAAAAAAGTTGTCAAATGGGTAGAGTAAGAAGCAAGACTGCACTCTGTGTTAGAGGTCCCTTTAAACACTCTCAAGAGCTTCAATCTTACTTGTAGTTAATCTATTACACCACATTATTTTTCACACTTTAGTAGACGCTCTTACCCAGAGCAACTTAGAGGAGCTATTGGGGTTAAGTGCCTTGCTCAAGGGCACTTCGGCAGATTTTTCAACTAGTCAGCTAGAGATTCGAACCAGCAACCTTTCAGTTACTGGCCAAACGCTCTTAACCACTAGGCTACCTGCCGCACTAGAGGAGAGAACTCTATGCTCAAACACGCACACACACACACACTCGCATACACCCACACAGACTGCTGTGCACAGACAGTGGGGTGTGATGCCCAGACAGTGAGCCCACTGCAGCAGGAGTGTGGAACACTGCATTAGCATTCCTCATTTAGCCACTGTGAGGCCGTTTCTGTGGCAACCTGCTGCCGGGTAACTAAGCGACAGGAACATGCCTGTGTGTGTATGGTTTTTTCCTTCCTGCGGCATTGACTTATTGATGAATGGGAGGGCAAGAAAATAACAGGGCAGAAAAGCACACAATGGAAAAAAATATGATATATATGTAATTCTCCATCACTATGTTATAATAATGTTCGTAGATATTTTCTTTTTCCAGAGGGGACACTGCAGTAATTAACTTCCTAAGCGGGGAGCCACCACAGCATGGACCCTGTGACATTTACACTACTGCCGTATCTTGGCAGTCAGTCGAAGGCAGAAGCACTCCACTCATCGGAGAATGAATGTCATGCTTGGGTTCCCTATAAGTCAATCTAAAAACAGGTCAAGTAATTGTTACTGTTACAAGAAAAAACATACAATCAATGGCCAGTAAATTACTGCTATTCCTGATGATGTGTGGTAGTTAGAAAATAGCAAACGGACGTTTATCCCACACACCATCCTTGTGTCTCTCCACAGCGCTCATCCTGTCACCAGCCATCGCAGACACTGTTAAATTACAAACCCCAACAGTGATACCTTTCATCACCTCTCCATAGGTGGCTAAGGGCAAGGTGATGATGAGGGCTGCAGAGGTGCGTCAGCCAGCCTATACCCTAGTGGTAGGAGAGGGAAGGAATGGGTGAGAGGGGGTTAGGTAGGTCACAGACCTGTAGCATGTCTAGGCACCAGGGTTATGCTCTCTGAGAGAGGGAGGACGAGAGAGGGAGAGAGGGGGAAAGAGAAACGGTGGCAGAGGCAGGAGGAGAGGACTTAGCGGCAGCACCAGGCTAGCTGACTAGTCTTTGTTCAGACCCAGTGCTGCAGTGTGCTGCAGTGCAGATGATGTCATCGCCACCTGCTGCTCTGAATGTGTGCACGTATACTGCAGAGGGAGGGGGAGGAGGGGAGGGGGAGGGGGGGAGGAGGGATGGAGGAGGGGAGGGGGAGGGGAGGGGAGGGGACGGGGATTGAGGAGGGATGGAGGAGGGGAGGGGGAGGGGGAGGAGGGATGGAGGAGGGGAGGGGAGGGAGGGAGGAGGGATGGAGGAGGGGAGGGGGGAGGGGAGGGGAGGGGAGGGGGATTGAGGAGGGAGGGAGGGAGGGAGGGAGGGAGGGAGGGAGGGAGGAGGGAGGGAGGGAGGGAGGGAGGGAGGGATAGGGAGGGAGGGAGGAAAGAGGGGAGTGTGCGGCCAGCGAAAACAGAACTACAACAACACTCTGACATCACCAACACCCTCCTCGTGCTTTGTCCCTCCCTCTCTTGACAGTGTGTAATAGCACATGTCTACACTGTCACTCTCACAGCTCGGCAGCAGAGCCACAGAGTTCTGACTGACAGGGAGCCTGGCACATTATATCAACAGTAACTCACTAATCACTTTTTGTGTGTTTGTGTGTTTGAGTGAATTATGGTTTTGTTTAAAAGACAAACTGAACTGCAGGAGGCAGCTCTTGTATTCTACATAACAATCTATGCCCTCCAGATCTTGTCCTTTACACCCCTGATAAGCCCTCTAGTCTAGAGTGAGTGAGGATCATGTGAACCATATAATAACACCACTACCTGAGCCCTCTAAGGTCAGTGAGGATCATGCATGCTAAGCATATGGAGAATGTGACAACACCTCTACCTATCCCAATCATCCTCTGCTCTACTGTGACTCTCATTAACAGCACTCAGGGACCATATGTGTTGGGGTCCCTGCTGACAGTGTAGTTGGTCTATAGGTCTCCTGAGTGTCACCCTGCAGCCCCCCCTGATCTGTCACAGCTCTGTGACATGTCAGCCATCTGCTCTCGCTCTTTGAGCTGCTGGGCTGAACTGAAGAACAGGCCAACAGGCCAACAGGCCAACATTCTACAGGCTCCTTCATCCTATACAGCCAGTGCAGACACTACATAGACACTACATAGATACTACATAGACACTACATAGACACTACATAACACCTTAATCAGTGAGATTGGAACAACAGTACAAATATAAACACTTCAGGTATAGTCTAAAGTCCAAAGCTTCAAGTAATGTGTGTGAGGACTTGAGCCACAGGTTTGGAGGATGCAGTGCAGTAGAGGACAGCTCTCTGTCCTAGCCGAGGGATATGAGGACAGGCCAGTATCTATTTCCCTGCAGATACACACTGCCCAGGCTGAGAGAGCGCAACACAGACACACTGTTTTATATGAATCTATTTTGAAGACATTAGGTAACTCTGTGATAGATTGGGCAAACAAGGTACAAGGAGCTTATCAAGCACTTACACTACATGACCAAAAATATGTGGACACCTGCTCGTCGAACATCTCATTCCAAAATGATGGGCATTTGTATGAAGTAGGTCCCCCTTTGCTACTATAAAAGCATCCACTCTTCTGGGAAGGCTTTCCACTAGATGTTGGAACATTGCAGCAGGGACTTGCTTCCATTCAGCCACAAGAGCATTAGTGAGGTCGGGCACTGATGTTAGGCGATTAGGCCTGGCTCGCAGTCAGCGTTTCAATTCATCCCAAAGGTGTTCAATGGGATTGAGGAATGGGGTTGAGGTCAGGGCTCTATGAAGGCCTAGCCCGAACCATGAAAAACAGCCCCATACCATTATTCCTCCTCCACCAAACTGTACAGTTGGCACTATGCATTGGGGCAGGTAGGACTGCCAGAGGGTGAAGCGTGATTCAACACTCCAGAGAACTTGTTTCCACTGCTCCAGAGTCCAATGGCGGCAAGCTTTACACCACTCCAGCCGACACCTGGCATTGCGCATGGTGATCTTAGGCTTGTGTGCGGCTGCTCGGCCATGGAAACCCATTTCATGAAGCTCCCGACGAGCAGTTCTTGTGCTGACGTTGCTTCTAGAGGCAGTTTGGAACTCGGTAGTGAGTGTTACAACCGAGGACTGATGATTTTTACGTGATTCAGCACTCTGCGGTCCCATTCTGTGAGCTTGTGTGGCATACCACTTCGCGGCTGACCCGTTGTTGCTCCTAGACGTTTCCACTTCACAATAACAGCACTTACAGTTGACCGGACCGGGGCCATTCTACTGCCAATGTTTGTCTATGGAGATTGCATGGCTGTGTGCTCGAATGTATATACCTGCCAGCAACGGGTGTGGCTGAAATAGCCGAATCCACTAATTTGAAGGGGTGTCCACATACTTTTGTATATATAGTGTATCTGCAGTTAATTAGCTCTCAATGTATGATGTAGTAGCATGGAGTGGAAGGCATGTGGAAGGCCACAGGAGACTAGTTATGCATCAATGATGAATATTCTGCCCCACTTATCCACAGTTTTACTACAAATGTATTTGCGACTGAACTTTCATTCCACCAGATTCTCCTCAGCCTCCCTACAGGCGTCACTATAAAGCCATGCTGTGTCTGGCCATTGATGTGGCTAGAATCTGCTAGAAGTCCAGGCAGTCTGCTGGGACCCCAGTGTTCTTAAGAGTGAAAGAGAATAGTCTGGTTACTAACAAATAACAACACTGAATCACAAAGAGCTAGACTCAGACCAGGACTGTTTCTTTAAGACAAATGGACTGCTGGGGCCCCCTGTGTTTACATTCTCTGTGTAGAGCTATGGGTTGACAGAGTGTGGGCTGACACCTTTAATCCTCCTCACAGTCACATACCAACCTGTGTGTCTGTTAATGCCAATCAACCCTGCTGGACCTCAGCATTATCTCTATGCTGCTACTGTATCAAACCCCCACATGTTCTGTACCAGTTAAATACTGTGGCTATATCAAACCCCCACATGTTCTGTACCAGTTAAATACTGTGGCTATATCAAACCCCCACATGTTCTGTACCAGTTAAATACTGTGGCTATATCAAACCCCCACATGTTCTGTATCAGTTAAATACTGTGGCTATATCAAACCCCCACATGTTCTGTACCAGTTAAATACTGTGGCTATATCAAACCCCCACATGTTCTGTACCAGTTAAATACTGTGGCTATATCAAACCCCCCACATGTTCTGTATCAGTTAAATACTGTGGCTATATCAAACCCCCCACATGTTCTGTATCAGTTAAATACTGTGGCTATATCAAACCCCCACATGTTCTGTATCAGTTAAATACTGTGGCTATATCAAACCCCCACATGTTCTGTATCAGTTAAATACTGTGGCTATATCAAACCCCCACATGTTCTGTATCAGTTAAATACTGTGGCTATATCAAACCCCCACATGTTCTGTACCAGTTAAATACTGTGGCTATATCAAACCCCCACATGTTCTGTACCAGTTAAATACTGTGGCTATATCAAACCCCCACATGTTCTGTATCAGTTAAATACTGTGGCTATATCAAACCCCCACATGTTCTGTACCAGTTAAATACTGTGGCTATATCAAACCCCCCACATGTTCTGTATCAGTTAAATACTGTGGCTATATCAAACCCCCACATGTTCTGTATCAGTTAAATACTGTGGCTATATCAAACCCCCCACATGTTCTGTATCAGTTAAATACTGTGGCTATATCAAACCCCCACATGTTCTGTATCAGTTAAATACTGTGGCTATATCAAACCCCCCACATGTTCTGTATCAGTTAAATACTGTGGCTATATCAAACCCCCACATGTTCTGTATCAGTTAAATACTGTGGCTATATCAAACCCCCACATGTTCTGTATCAGTTAAATACTGTGGCTATATCAAACCCCCACATGTTCTGTATCAGTTAAATACTGTGGCTATATCAAACCCCCACATGTTCTGTATCAGTTAAATACTGTGGCTATATCAAACCCCCACATGTTCTGTATCAGTTAAATACTGTGGCTATATCAAACCCCCACATGTTCTGTATCAGTTAAATACTGTGGCTATATCAAACCCCCACATGTTCTGTATCAGTTAAATACTGTGGCTATATCAAACCCCCCACATGTTCTGTATCAGTTAAATACTGTGGCTATATCAAACCCCCACATGTTCTGTATCAGTTAAATACTGTGGCTATATCAAACCCCCACATGTTCTGTATCAGTTAAATACTGTGGCTATATCAAACCCCCCACATGTTCTGTATCAGTTAAATACTGTGGCTATATCAAACCCCCCACATGTTCTGTATCAGTTAAATACTGTGGCTATATCAAACCCCCACATGTTCTGTATCAGTTAAATACTGTGGCTATATCAAACCCCCCACATGTTCTGTACCAGTTAAATACTGTGGCTATATCAAACCCCCACATGTTCTGTATCAGTTAAATACTGTGGCTATATCAAACCCCCACATGTTCTGTACCAGTTAAATACTGTGGCTATATCAAACCCCCACATGTTCTGTACCAGTTAAATACTGTGGCTATATCAAACCCCCACATGTTCTGTACCAGTTAAATACTGTGGCTATATCAAACCCCCACATGTTCTGTATCAGTTAAATACTGTGGCTATATCAAACCCCCACATGTTCTGTATCAGTTAAATACTGTGGCTATATCAAACCCCCACATGTTCTGTATCAGTTAAATACTGTGGCTATATCAAACCCCCACATGTTCTGTATCAGTTAAATACTGTGGCTATATCAAACCCCCACATGTTCTGTATCAGTTAAATACTGTGGCTATATCAAACCCCCACATGTTCTGTATCAGTTAAATACTGTGGCTATATCAAACCCCCACATGTTCTGTACCAGTTAAATACTGTGGCTATATCAAACCCCCATATGTTCTGTATCAGTTAAATACTGTGGCTATATCAAACCCCCACATGTTCTGTATCAGTTAAATACTGTGGCTATATCAAACCCCCCACATGTTCTGTATCAGTTAAATACTGTGGCTATATCAAACCCCCACATGTTCTGTATCAGTTAAATACTGTGGCTATATCAAACCCCCACATGTTCTGTATCAGTTAAATACTGTGGCTATATCAAACCCCCACATGTTCTGTATCAGTTAAATACTGTGGCTATATCAAACCCCCACATGTTCTGTATCAGTTAAATACTGTGGCTATATCAAACCCCCACATGTTCTGTATCAGTTAAATACTGTGGCTATATCAAACCCCCCACATGTTCTGTATCAGTTAAATACTGTGGCTATATCAAACCCCCACATGTTCTGTATCAGTTAAATACTGTGGCTATATCAAACCCCCACATGTTCTGTATCAGTTAAATACTGTGGCTATATCAAACCCCCGACATGTTCTGTATCAGTTAAATACTGTGGCTATATCAAACCCCCACATGTTCTGTATCAGTTAAATACTGTGGCTATATCAAACCCCCACATGTTCTGTATCAGTTAAATACTGTGGCTATATCAAACCCCCACATGTTCTGTATCAGTTAAATACTGTGGCTATATCAAACCCCCACATGTAGCCTAATTGAAAGGCTATGGCTATATCAAACCCCCACATATACTGATCTAAAAAGGCTGAGTTCCAACCCCAGCCAACCCCCACATGTAGGTAAGCAATAAGACTATTCCTACCTCTCTCTGAGTCTGTGATTGTGCAGTATATTCTCCTGATTGACAGAAGCTGGTATTTGTGCCTGTCTAAAGGAAGAGGTTGCTAGGCCATCTGGCACAGGCCCACACAGCTGGGACCCATGGGTACACTGATAATCAAAGGCCAAGTTGCCTTTCTTTGGCATAATGACCAGCTTTGTTGGCTCTGTCCATTGTGTGTTTTTTTCTTTAATAGTGTTGTCCTCTCCTTTCAGCTTGGAATGGGTTTACGTGCAGTGTTCTTTCTCCTGGACAGAGTATAGGTTAATGATGAGAGGTTTGAAAAGACCAAGGATTAAGACCACAGAAATAAGATAAGGGAATCTCCTCTCAATTTTAAATTTCATCTCAATTCTCTTTGGGAGAGTGCATTTATTTCAAAATAAAACATTGACCCCACAATTGTGTCAGCTTAAACCCAACTAAGCAACACAAACAACAGCAAGGGTCAGCATGGGTCAAAACCAGAAGAACACCAGACATTTCCTACTGAGAACACTACATAGAATCCAATGTCATGTAGTGATTATAGGGGTCAATGAGAGTAGAAGTGCAGTCTATTGATGTGGCTTTATTATTGTAATTTCAATGTTGTTGGTCTAACCAACCTCGCTATATATTAACACTGGTTTGTAACACTGGGACCTTCATCGCAAATCAATTCTGCAGGAGCAAATCTATTTAGCATTGATTGCACTGTAATGGTTAACAAGTACAGTAGCCTATATATCAGCAGAAAACCTTATAAGATTGAGGCTTTTCACCTTCTGTTGCAACATATTAGTATTGACTAATGTAAAACAACACAACTTTAGTCAAAGCATTTCCTCTATCAGTGTATTATTCAGTTAGAAACCGACCATTCATGCAACAGGTTCTTCTATAGGATTTTACATACATAAAAATAGAGGAGCAAACAGCTCAACAGTCTAAATAAAAAAGGCCAGATGCTTTATAGTTCACACATAAGTCTCTCTGTCTACTCCTAATACGGAAGTCCTGTCTGGCAAGGTTGTAAATAAGCTAACCAGGTAGCACGTGTCTGACCTCATGGCATCAGTCCAGCTCCCAGGGAGAGGCAGGTCAATTTAAATTCAACATCAAGCCTGTGGAGGTACTCTATATTTCAGACTGCACTACAAGCCAGTGAAATGCCGCGAGAAGAGACAACACAAAGAGGAATTACTGCTTGTTACCTGCTATTACACAAAATGACAAATATCTACTTTACTAATTACTACACATAACCTATGATTATAGCAAATTATGTTGTGCACTGTAGAATGTGGCACATAAGAAGTCACACTAGACCTGTACATGTATATTCTTTGCTTAGCAATAGTTCTAATATGTAGGACATTTTCAATGAGATAAAGAACTGCTCAACAGACAACAAAAGTCATTCATTAACTTCCCATTTGCCTACATAACTGTAGTGTTTTGAATAATCAGATGGAGGCAGGATAGTAAATTATACAATAGTAGTGAGATCATTGCAGTGATATAGTCCATCAGCCTGTGGCCTAGACCAGGGTTTCCCAAACTCGGTGCTGGGGCCCCCTGGGTGCACATTTTGGTTTTTGCCCTAGCACTACAAAGCAGATTAAAATAATCAAAGCTTGAGTTGATTTGAATCAGCTGGGTAGTGCTGGCGAAAAAACAACAACATACAAGACAACAACATTTCTGGCTTTGATTTGAGATTTGAGTCTGCAGTTGAACCCTCACTCTTACTGATGAACTAACTAGTATTTAATGACCAAGGTTTCTCATTCCTGTGTGTTCTGCCCCACAACATTCCATTGGCTTATATGGTAGGAGGACTGAGAGCCACTGCACAAAATCAATCAACAAGCGCCTGTCCATAGTCCTTGAGAATGCAGGCTTTTCATAGATCAAGACAGAGACTATTAGGCTGCCCAGTTTCTAAATGCTGCTGGCAAACAGGTTTCCAACCATCCGCAATGTTAACCAACAGATCCACAAAATGTTGACTGGACAAAATGCTTCTGGAATTACTGTCCAAAACATAATCAATGCTGAGTAATTTACAAGTGCTGAATGTCATAAGAATGAATTGCACTCATACAGAAAACTGCATGCATACAATGTATTTTATACTTGAAGCCACAAAAGTAAAACCAAATGATGATGACTATTTGGAGGAAAAACAACTAGTCAAATGGGTAGAGTAAGAAGCAAGACTGCACTCCATCAATTGTGTTAGAGGTCCCTTTAAACACTTTTAAGAGCTGCAATCTGACCTGTAGTTAGTGTGCTTTAGCGCACGCACCAAGTCCATTACACCACATTATTTTTCACATTTTAGTCATTTACCAGACACTCTTATCCAGAGTAACTTACAGGAGCTATTGTGGTTAAGTGCCTTGCTCAAGGGCACATCACCAGATGTTTCACCTAGTCGGCTCGGGGATTCAAACCAGCGACCTTTTGGTTACTGGCCCAACGCTCTTAACCACTAGGCTACCTGCCGCTCATACAACACAGCTCAGCTACAGTAAATTCTGGTTTCATAGCCCTACAGTATCGTAGCCCTAAAACCATGAAAATTCGATCATAAACATGACACATGGAATGACACTATGATAAATGACAACACAATACCTCATGCAGCTATATAAAAGCACAGCTTACACTTGTTAGTCAGCCAAACAGAAGTCCTAAATCGCTGCATGTGTCACAGCAGTGTAAAGTCATCTGTCAGTGTCAGTAATAGTTCTGACTTGAGGTATGATATCTTTATGACATCATCTCTGCAAGTTATAGCCCGCACTGTTGTGTTGGAAACACACAACTATTGACAGTATACTGTGCTCAGCCTGAGTAAAGGGTGATAGTAAAGGGTTAGCTATTAAGAATGACCGCAAATGATATGGTAAAGGTATGGAAGAGGCACACACACAATATTTGCTCAAAAACGTTAAGAGAAAGTTAAAGGGAATGTTACATCTTGCTAAACACTTCAGTCATGTTGACTATGTGTGTGAACTTGAATTGGGTCATCACAAATTGCCTCCCAGCTTAAGGGGAAGCATTAGCCATTTTCTCTAAAGAGCCATTTCCATGCCCTGGGGTAAAGCCATGCCCTGGTAAGCATTTCCACTTCACTGGAGCTGCTCTTGTTCCATGAAACATTTCTAAATGGACAAACTCCTGCATCAGTATATTATTATTATTACAATTACATTTGAAACAAACTATGGTTGGCAAATAATAATAGCTTCTCTGGTTTCTGTGTTTTGTCATCATTAGTGTAAAGAATTTACATCGACCAATGTCAGTTTCTTACAGCATAAACTGCATGCAACTTGCTACTCTAAAGTTCTGTTATTCTGAGTCATGTAACACCAACTCGACAGGGCTTTTTTAGTGGGTAAAGAATAGACAAGCAACAAGTATATTTTTGGAGAGGGGAATTGGCCTATATTGTCCATGAGTGATAGGCTACATTCAGAGTGTACATTCAAACCAACAGAACTGTTGTACAGTTATTAAACATGACTGGAAGAGCTAAAATAATATTATAGTATGTGCCCTGCAGACTTTTCACAATACACAAGGGTTAATGTCGCTATCCATAGCATCATGGTTCTGAAGCATACCTGTCTCAACTTTTAGAGTCGCTGTCCAAAGCCCCGTGGTTCTGAAAACGTTCTACAAGACTTTACACAATACACGAGCGCTAATTTCGCTGTCCATGGCATCGTCGTTCTGAAACTGAAAATCAAGTTGATCAGGTGGGCTACAGCAGGCTATCTTTTGCGTGCTTTCTTGATGCTAGAAAACTAATGAATAGTAACTGACTTCTTTAGTAGTTCTCACGCGCTAATACAACAAGACCAAACCAATTTCACATCTGTGTCCTGTGCCATTGAAAGCATGCAGAAACACGCAAGATGCATATGATTTAGCTAAAAGGATAGCATGACCGAACAACAGGATTCGTATGCCTCCTAGCCTGACTGCGCTAGACCTTTAAAAACACATGATTAACAAGAGGAGGGAAATGCGCTATTAGAAAACCGTGAAAAGCTATGTAGTAACAAAACACTTCTGCAGCATATCGCTGAAGCCATGGGACAAAGTATTTCAAGTGTAACAGTCATTAAAAAGGCATCTCTAGTAGCCGAGCAACTTATTTCACCTACACGTGAAAGAATCCCCCCCTTGCTACCGGCAGAAGGCACTAGAGTTAAAGACACATGCTGGTTTTCAGGCTTTTTGATAGTATCTCGTTCGTAGGCTATAAATAAACTGTCGATAATCTTTCTTTGTGAGTAAAACTTATGATATGATAGTAAGCTGTAAACCCATGCTGCAAATTGAAGCCCTTGCATGTTAAGGATAGTGCTGAAACAAATACTAAGTTACCGTTTAATTGACTATGCAAAAAAAGATTCTGGCATATAATGAGAAAGATTAAAAAAGTACAGCGATACAAGCTAGTTCCACAACAACTACTCTACTGCTACAGTGTGAAATGATGGAGACAGTCACAGACAGTAACACTAAACATTTTGAGAAAGAACACAACAAAACATTCTCAACAATAGTAGGCTAAACGACAAGACAGACTGCTGAACCTGACATGTTATTACTCGTCTTGAAGTCAGCCTTGGAGTAAAAAGTCTAAAGCGTGTGTAACTTAACTTCTCCTGTTAGTCACCGGTAGATAACACACAGATACACCACAACAAAAATATTCTAAACACATCTAACCTTCTACTTCATTTTCCATTGGTAGAGTCCCCCTGAAAAGCCTGTTTCCCTTCTCTTTAAGAAAAGCAGATGTCATTCACTGGCATCCTGAACAAAGTCCAAGCATGCTGCATTTCACTCATGTGCACAGTTTCCCAATTCTCACAGTTTCTTGCTATTAAATGACGCTATGAGTAAAACAATATCCTTGGTGTGTGTAGAAGATCAATAGAGCACTCATCAACAATACAACAAAGTGGAAGAGCGACGCGAGGGAAGAGAGAGCGAGCGATAAAGGCCGCTCACTACTCTTTCTATCATAGCCCCCTCCCCTACACTTCTTTCTCTCCTACCCCCTCCTTCCCCTCCTGCGCTTCTCTCTTCTCAGTTCCCCACTAGCCTGCAGTAAAATAAAATACATTGTTGCGAGTAGACGTCGTGGTAAACAGATGCCCTAGTTTTCCCCTCTGGCTGTCGAGCTTTTAAAAGCTCGCGCCCCCTTGGCGCTCTCATTACTATTAATACATTTCGCTTTTACTTTGTAATTTTCAACTGCTGACCAACAACCAAACTGAGGTCTGTAAACGTTTTGTACAAGTAGTTTTTTCTCTCGTTTGATTTGATCTTTTGCAGAAAATATTCGACGGAGCCTGATATGTAGCCTACTTCAGTTCATTGTCACTTAAAGAGGGTAAGCCTTCAAATGAGCCGTTATATCCAGTGGTAAATGTCAGCTCCAGTCTATATCGAAATTATTTATTTGAAGCAAACCGCTTGTTGCTCTGTCTGTCTGCGCTAGTTTACTGTATTTACCTAACACGCCCACAGTGACCCTGCATTATACAGTCCCCTGTTTTTTCATGAGGGTAGGTAGTTTTACTACAGCTCTTTACTTTCAGATTAGATTGAGAACCACCAGGAGCGGTGAGCAGCTCTGTATCGCCTAATTTGGCGCGCCCTTTCTTCCTAACGAACCAGTACCCGGGTAGTGAGCGCCACCGGGACCGTGCAGGACCATGGACAGAGAATTATTAGCGGGTAAAAGGCTGTTCTGCAGCTCCGATACCTCAAGTGTTTTCTGTCCTGACCATGGCTCCGTACCTGCAGTGCTGCAGAGGAAAAGTGCCCCCTCCCCCACTCTGCATTATGATAAATCAAGGCAGGCAGGCAGCTGTCCCATTAGCACATCATAGCACATAGCAGTTTCAGAATACCCTACTGCAAATATTAATAGTAACGTATTGCTATTATTAAAGAATGGGAATGATATTATTAAGGCTATTGAGTGATCAAATTATGGGTCAATACAGGCACACAAATGGATAAGTGTCGAAAATCTGGAGTGGTGTCTTTTCTAGGTGACATTTATCTTTGGTGTAGCACTTGCAGAATTTGATTCATGCTGCATGTAAGGGCGACGTTATACAATGTAACTAACTGCTTCATGCAGTGCATTTGGTGTAATTATCTTTTTATTTTAATAGAATAACGTGTGCTGCTGTAAACTGGCTATATATGATATAGCTACTGCACACAACATATAGGCTTATAGTAGTCCATACTTAGTGTTGTTGGAAAATAAATCAATTTCATATGAACTTTCAGGACCTTGGAGAGTACCTGTTATTGTACTGGATGATACTATTGTATCAACTTGTTATTTTTTCACTTGTCACTGAGGTTACTCAATCAGCATGTTAATTATACCAGACACTGCAGTCCTCAGTAAACAGCAGTAAGGTAGTGCACTATGTAGGGAATATGGCGATATTTGGGACGCACCCTATGTCAGCTGCTTTAGGGCTCTGTCCATCTATACTGAACAAAGATATAAACGCAATATGCAACAATTTCAAAGATTTTGCTGCGTTACAGTTCAAATAAGGAAATCAGTCAATTGAAATAAATAAATTAGGCCCTAATCTATGGATTTCACATGGCTGGGCAGGGGCGCAGACATAGGCCCACCCACTTGGGAGCCAGGCTGACCCACTGGGGAGCCAGGCCCAGCCATTAAGAATGAGTTTTCCCCACAAAAGGGCTTTATTACAGACAGAAAAATAAAAATTTGTACACCACATTTGAAAGAAATAAGCTTTTTGTGCGTATGTCAAATTTCTGGGATCTTTTATTTCAGCTCATGAAACATGGGACCAGCACTTTACATGTTGCGTTTATATTTGTGTTCAGTGTAGCAGGATCAACTTGTAAACACCATGTAGTATTTATGAGTGTCATCAGGACAAGTATTAGACAACATAGGCATACATCTGAAAAGCCAGCAGTAAACCTGTCATCTTTGGACATGAACAGAGTGAAAAAAATACATATAGTAAATGCTTACTATACATGGCAAATGCAATGATTCCAAATGAAACCACAAGGCAAAATAACCATAAAAATGCAACCACAAGCCAATACCAATACCAATACCAAGCCAATATCACTGCACTGAGCGGGAGAGGTGAATGGGTTAACAGGTGCTTTCCTTCAGCTCCTTAGCTTAGCCCCTCCTAAACTGGTCCTGTGAATGTGCCAGTGAGACAGAGAGAGAGAGTAGTGTGAGTGTACCATATGAATGAATGGCGGAGGGATACACTGGTTCCACCGTGCCACGCCTGCCCGGGAGCCGGCAACTCCTGATTACTCACTCCCACTCCCTCAAGGGCCGTCTGCAATGCAGCTGTCCCGTCAGCCCTCTCGCCCGCTCCAGTCCTCCCCTCTCCTCGCAATGCCCTACTTTATCCTGTCAACGCACAGTCGTGTTGACACTGCAGTAAGTGTGTGACTGTGGAGCTCGGCTCCACACACACACACTGGGAAAGCACACACACATACTGGGAACGCACACACACATACTGGTATACACACCTACTTTTGACTACCAACAAGAACACAGAGATAAGCATCCCTGCAGTGCCTTACTCTATCTCTCCCTACCATTGCAGTCTAAATATACTCATTCACAAGATTTCCTGCTGCAAAGCCCTTGGGTCCTAATCTTCATTGTGCAGCCAATCACAGTTTCCATGCGTGCCCAGCAACATACACTCATGTATGTCATAGAAGTCCAGGATCAACTAAGTTTCTAATGAAGGTGATTCAATACAGCTATTAGATATTGATCCTGACATGTCGATCAGGACACAATAGCATCCTCTGAAAGACACAGCACAAGGACTGGTGCTCTTCATGGTCCTAGTCCAAATCAAACCCATGATTAACTGAGTTCCTACTACAGTTGATTCACTGCAACTATTGATTCTGACATTTCCTGACATTAGAAAACAATAAAAAATAACTGGAGAGAGAGAGAGAGAGAGAGAGAGAGGCAGAGAAAGAGAAAGGGTCAGAGGCAGATAGATAGAGACTGTCTCTTACCGTCCAGTGAGAGCCAGTCGTGTTGTGAGGAAGGCAGTGAGGGCAGGGCACGGGCCTTGTACTCAAACACCACAGAGTTAGAGATTATCTGGTTACTGGCTGTCACCTGCAGCGTCACCAGCCCAGTGTCATGAGCTGTGGAGAGAGACAGACAGAGGGAGTCCGAGTCAGACGCTTCACTGATAACTGCTACAACTCCAACACTCCTGACCCTAAACCCCTGTAGACCTCCTAGGAACATTATACTCTTCTTCTTAAAACATCTCAGTGGCCAGTGAGACACAATCTCAACTGAGGAACCTTCATGTAATATATGCTGATCTCCAGGAACCAAAAAATAGGCCAAGTCTAAAAGAAAACTACTGATATCCCTGATAAATAGACAGTGTTTTGAGTCAACCCTAGTGGAAGGATATAGAAGGTGTGGCAGGCCAGGCCAGTGAGGCCAGTCTTACCTGGGCAGTAGCAGCGCAGCACCCCGGGCTGGATGAGAGAGGCAGGGACAGCGACCTGGTCAAACAGGCAGCTGTAGTTAGAGCTGGTCTCCTGCCATGGACCAGTGATGAGCACCTTCACTCCTCCCTGGAACAGATAAACACACAGACTCACAGAGCGGGAAATGGATAAACTGAATCTATACTAGATATGAGGGAGCGAGTGTGATTTTGGCTACTATTTAATGTCATGCTGCCATCTAGGGGAGAGCAGTATGAATAACATGAACACAGTGATGTATCCTCAAGCTGCCTGGAATCTAGTGAAAGGGCTGCCGTCTCGTGGGTGAACAGTGTCATTGACATTACACAGACTTGTATTGTCTCTGTGGTATATTTGACTGGGATGCCATCCTGTGGTTGGACAGTGATATTACAGTCATTTTTCTGACTGACCAAAGTGGTCGCCATCTTGTGGTTGAACAGTGTCATTGACGTTACACAGACTTACTCTCTCTGTACATTACATTATTGAGCTGCCAACCAACCGGTGGTTGAACAGTGATATTGCAGTTAATTCAAAATATGTTGATATGTATGTTTGACTAAAATGAAACTATAAAACTATTTAGTAATTAAATTGGAGTATAATGATAGTTAAAGGGGGAGATCATGCACTAAGAGTGTGGTGGAGGCTCACCTCAGGGTAGGACCACTCGGGGGAGTAGTCAGTGACGATGAAGAGTCTCCCAGTGGCCTGCAGCATACCCAGAGCCCCCTGGGCCACGGCTGCACACACAACCTCCGCCACATGCATGTAGGCCAGGGAGCCTGGCTCCACCCCTGCACCCCCAGCCCCGGACCCTCCACCCAGAGACTGGGGGCTGCAGCAGGGCTGGAGACAAAGCTCTGAGGGGCTGTATCCTGCCCCCCGGGCCCCTCCTACCCCTCCGTCCTCCTGGTCCTGCTGGGGAGCTCCGCTAGGCGTGGCCTGGCCGTCTGAGCCGTGGTTGCCCACCAGCTGGTGTGTGTAGAGGGCTCCTCCGGCCGTCATGTTGGCTCCACTACCATCCACAGAGATGAAGTCATTGATAAGGTCAGAGAACTGGTTCCCGAAGGAAATGTCGAAGTGGTCAAGGCTGATTTCCATGCCTCCCCCTCCTGCTACCCCATTGGAGCCCGCTCCGCCCAGGCCCTGGTGGGGGCCCACAGTGTTGTAGAGGCCCTGGACCATCCCAGCCCCCTGGAGGAGGGGCTGCAGCTGCTGCTGCTGCTGCTGGGAGCGGTTGCTGCCGTCATTGTTGACGCCATTTCCGTTGCGCATGGCCACTCCTTCCCCTCCTCCTCCACCTCCCTGACTTCCTCCTCCGTCATTGGCCTGCTGGAGGTAGTGCTCTGCCCCTCCTCCCTCTAGGTTGCCTCCTCCACAGGCCTGGAGGTGATCCCCAGGCTTCAGTAGACCCTCTCCGTTCTCTGTTCCCCCGGCCTGGCCTGAGCTCACGCTGCCTGGCTGCTCCAGACCCACTACCTCCTCATGCTCTGGTCCCAGCCCAGGGAAGCCCCCCTGGTACTGCAGGAGCTGGAGAGACCCAGGCCCCTGCCCTGGCCCCTCGGTGGGGGAGCCCCCATTGCAGTTGGCCCTGTGCTGGCCCTGGTGGCTCTGGTGGTGGTGGTGGAGGTGGCCGTTGCTGCCAGGGGAGTCCGTCTTGACCACCTGCAGGCTCATGTAGGCTGTGGAGTCGTGGGAGTTGTGCTCCATCAGATGAGTCTTCTGGCCCATGGAGGACCTGCCCTGCTGGGCCTGGCCGGCCTGCTGAGTGTCCTGGAGGAAGAAGCTGGGCGAGTGGCTCTGGTGTGAGAGGTGGGGGCTGTTCATAGCCTGGCCATAGCCCACTGACCCAGCCCCGGACGAGTAGTCCTGCTTGGCATCGATGGCGCTGAAGTCCATCTGCTCCAGGGTGGTGCTGGGGCTCAGGCCTCCTCCAGAGGGCAGCAGAGAGCCTGCAGGGGTCAGGCTGAGGGAGCCCTGTGCTGAACCAGCCCCAGAGGAACCAGACACACCTCCTCCACAGCTCACCACCGCCCCCACCTGGTAACCCTGCTCTGTGGCCAGCTGCTGCTCGAAGGACATGTCCTCCGTCTTGATGTTCTTCACCAGAGCAGAGTTGAAGCTGTATCCAGAGTCTGACATGGAGGGAGAGCGCTGCATGCTGCCATTGGTGCCGTTGGAGGAAGAGGAGGAGGAGGAGGAGCTGCCGTCCCCCTTCAGCCTGCTGCCCCCATAGGTTTGGCCCTGCTTGGGGTTGTTGAGGAAGCAGTCAGGGTCGAAGTTCATGGTGGTCTCAGGTATCTTCATGCCTCCGGCATCCAGACTGCTGGACAGGACCAGCTCCTCAGACACCCCGGCTGCAGACAGCATGGACAGCCCGTCTGCTCCCCCCGTCCCCCCGGGAACGTCCCCAGCTCCTCCGCCAGGGAAGGCAAACTTGTGGCTGTCTGCCACCACACCGGACAGCACCAGGCCCTGGGAGGCTGCGTCGGGGCCCATGAGGTGGGCGTTGGGGCCCCCTGTGGGGGACATGCTGTAGACTGGGTCTCCGGTCACCTCGGACATGAAGACACTCTGGGACAGGCCGGACATGACGGAGGCTACGTGGCCCATGCCCGTCACCACAGGACTGTCAGCCATGTCTGGGTCGCTGTTCAGGCCGCTGCTGATGGACACGGGGGAGTTCTGGGTGGTGTCAGGGACCTCCACCTGGTTGGTAGAGGACACCTCTGTGCTGTTCTGGTGCAGGAGAACAGGCTTGTGGACCTTGCCGTTGCGTTTCTCTCTGGCGCTGCCCCCTCCTCCCCCTGAGCTCTTCCCTCCTCCCCCTCCCCCTCCTCCATGGCTGCTGTGCTCGGTCTTGCCCTCGGACACGTCGTTGTTCTGGACCTCAGAGTGACCACTGCTGTAGCCTCCACGGGGGTCCACCTTGGGGGAGATGATGCGGTGTTTGGCGCTGTTGCACTTGTGGTGCACGCTGCTCCCTGCACCTGTTAGAGGGAGGAAGGAGAGGTTACTAAGAGATAGCATTAGATACAGCAGAAGTCATCAATCATCTAGAAAGAATGTAGAATGGTACAGTGAATCTTGGTGACACAAACTAAATCTGAGGGAAGGCTGTGAATGATTTGTTACAACAGCTCATCAGAATGCGGACAATAACAATAAGAATACTGCCTGTGCTTTTGTACCTAAACAAATCACCTGGAAACACATGTAATTATCCAATGAATTGTAATTGAAGTAATTGTTTGATTGTTTGGTGTGCCTTTTGATACTACTTGAACTTTTGTCAATCCAAAACAAGAGAGCCATGACCCTGAGACTTTCACATTCACTCTGAGCATGATGTATGAGCTCAACCTCTTCTCCTTCTCCCTGCCTTCTCTCCTTTGACTTCTCCTACCCCTTTCTCTCTCACCCCCTATCCTCCTGCCCCCTATCTACCCCCTATCCCCTCCCCCTTACCCAGGGTGCCCGTGCAGAGGCAGTTGTGGGTCCGGGGAGGTGGCTTGGTTTGGTGGCTGTCCAGAATCTGCTGCACCAGCTGCTCCACTGAGAAGCCAGAGCTGCTGTTCCCGTTGCTACAAGTCCACTTGATGCCATGAACTGCCGGGAGAGAGGAGGAGACACAGACGTCAGCCAGACAGCCACTACCACCAGCCAGCCACGCCAGCCCCCCTTCCCACCACCACCATCTTCACTGCATTCCACCACACTGTACACTACTATATTTAATACAGCCCCTCACCACCAACCATGCCAGCCCACTCCCCATCACCACCACACACTGTACACTACTAACCCACCCATACATCCAATTACTGCTTCCTCTGTCAACCCAAACATCTCCTTACTACACTGTACATTAATGACTCACCCATTCACCGTACTGAATCCTATCACTTCTACACCCCTTACTTGCACCCTGTAACATACCATCCCCACCTATCCCACTTCACACCACAGTGTGCTTGGGCAACGCCGAATTACTGAGCAATGTCTTATCTCTTTCCCTGCGTTGCCCCACCTACTGTACTGTACAACACTACTTCCTGAAGTAGCCAAGCACAGAAGCAGCATGGAGTAAACCTGCTGGCTTTTCTGTGTCATTGTATTTCCCTCTGCTCCTGCTCTGAGTGCTTATGAAGGTGACATTCCCCCCAGTGCTGCCTCTACCTCTGCCTCTGCTCGGGCTGTGATGGGGAAACCACTAGAGGGGAACACAGTCTAGCTGCCCTGCTAGCTGCAGCCAAGGAAGGAGAGAGAAGAGAGTAATTCTCCTTCACAACTCCACTCCTGCCTGCCTGCCTGGCTGGCTGCCTTTCTGGTAGCTTTTCTGGATGGCCTGCTCCAGTCACACTTCGCTGGCACCTCCTAATAGCTCTCACTGCTTCCCTAGCTCAGGCTTGGCAGAAGACTCCTCTTCTCATCAGGATGATAGTGATGCTGCTAACACAAGCATAAGGCCTATAATATCACAGTTACTGCTGCTACTGCTGCTGCTGCCACTCCACCCGCTCTCAACCAGAAAACAAAAAATATGGTAATACTTCTGAAGTGGAGCACATTTAGAATATCAAACAAAATCAAGGCAGCTCTAATATGGGTTCACACGCCTGGCTACCTGCCTCAGTTAAATAGGCAGAAGAGAGGGAGGGAGAGAGTTAGTAAATGCGTGTGTGTGAGAGAGAGAGAGAGAGAGAGAGAGAGAGAGAGAGAGAGAGAGAGAGAGAGAGAAATTAGAACGCTGCTCCAGACAGAGACAGAGACAAGAGAGAGAGAGAGAAATTAGAACGCTGCTCCAGACAGAGACAGAGACAAGCAGAAGGCTAATCAGGGTGCTTTCACTTCAATGCTAACGAATCACTCCTCCATTGATCTTGTTTAAGGACAATACAATTATCCTACCTAGCCTACAACATCACAATGCAATGAATAATTGAATTATTGTTTTCAAGTGTGTACAAAATTATACTCTAGGCTGCAGTGAAAATGTCATTCGAATAACGGCCAAAATACCTGTAATTTGAATGTTTAATTCCATTTGGATTAGTTAGCAGGCCAGTCTGGCTGTATTTTTACTTCTGATACTGAGATGCGCCGTCTGTTGCAAATCATCATTCTCCCAAATCGTCCTATAATAATGTGACCACATATGCTCCCGGCAGGCCCAGTTATTCAGGAAAGTTTAACATGCTTCGCGCATCTAGAACCTAACTCATCAATATAGGCTAAATATTTATCATTTAACTTTTAAAATGTATTACCTTTTATATATGGCACACAACCAGTCACAATGTTTTAATCTGATTAGGCTACTTCAAAAGTATCCTGTAGGCATGCGTTCCTCCAAAACAAAATGGCTTGACAATAACTAGGTTTCCATCCAAAAATGTTAGGCGAGTAAAATGCATATCAGATAAAAAATGTAATGACAGGCCTGATGGAAAGAGAACATTTTTCGGTAAATTTTACAAACGTTGACAAAACAAAATACGCTAGACAAGGTGGGATCTTTTTGTGTCGGTAAAATGAATTATGCGAGAAATGTCGGTGGAAACTCTTTTATGTGCAAATATTTATATAATAACCATAATATTGAAGTAAACTTGGGAGTCGCGATTACATGTTGTGTGGTCCTCCCACGACTTGTCGGGAAAGCATGCAGTTTATTAGGCTACAGATGAAATATGTTATGAACTTCACAGGATGGTAAAAGTGCAAGGTGATGAGCTTGATGCTCCATTCCGATAAGTATCGAGGGTCTTATTCTGGTGACATGATCATCGATGCTTGTCTGCCGTTTGACAATTAAAATAATCTCGCTTTTTTGTCCATATTAATCTCATCATGTAGGCTATACGTGTGCTCTAGCTGTCACGAATTCTGCCGAGGCTGCTCCTCCTCCTTGCTCGGGCAGGCTTCGGCGTTCGTCGTCCCCGGAGTACTACTAGCTACTGCCGATCGAAGTTTCGGTGTTTGTCTTGTTTTGTCTTGAGTAGTTACACCTGTTGTCTATTATGTTTGATTGTATATCCTATAATTACCCTTGTCTCACGTTTGGTATTTGTGTGTTATTGTTTTGTGTCTAGGCGGTATCGGCATTGCTGTATTTCATATTACGTGGATGGTGTTTTTCCCTCCTGGTTCGGAGGTTTTGTTTTGTTCTTTACTATTAGTAAAGTAAGTCTGCTAGTATCTCTGTGTCCTGCGCTTGACTTCACTCGCCGCATACACATCGAACCTGACAGAATAACACACCTCACCATGGAGTCAGCAGGATCAGCGGTGCCAACGGAATCATTGGAGGAGCGTGTAAGCAACCAAGACGCCATGATCCAGAAACTGGGCACCACCATGCAATATGTTATGAACACCTTGAGCCGATGGGAGAGAGGAGGTTTGCCCACACCTCCTCCAACAATACCACCACCCTCAGCCATACCCATCGTTCCATCTCCGGAGTCCAGTGGGATTCGGCTCTCGCTCCCGAGGGCTTATGATGGCACCGCGGCCGGGTGTCAGGATTTCCTGCTCCAAGTAGAACTCTACCTGGCAACCATTCACCCGGCGCCCTCGGGATACGAGAGCGTTTCCGCCCTCATCTCCTGTCTGTCCGGCAAGGCACTGGAGTGGGCCAACGCCGAGTGGAGGGGAATAGACGCCGCTACAGTCAGTTATGCGGAGTTCTCCCGCCGCTTCAGGGTGGTTTTCGATCATCCCCCTAAGGGGAAAGCGGTGGGGGAGCGTCTGTTCCACCTCAGACAGGGGAAGAGGAGCGCGCAGGAATTCGCACTGGATTTCCGGACTCTGGCGGCCAATGCGGGATGGAATGAGAGGGAACTCATCGACCACTATAGGTGCAGCCTACGGGAGGACGTTCGCCGAGAGTTGGCCTGCGGGGACACCAACCTAAGTTTCGATCAGCTGGTGGACATGTTGATTCGTCTGGATACCCTGTTGGCTACCCGCGGACGTCTGGAGCTGGGGCCGTCCATTCCATCCCCCAGCACCTCAGAGCCGAGCCCTATGGAGCTCGGGGGTGCTAGAGAGAGGAGGAGAGAGACCAGGAGAGAGGCCGTCCCCTGCACCAACTGTGGCCGCAGAGGACACACTGCGGTTCGGTGCTGGGGAGGGTCTCCTAGGGATCGAGGCAGCATGCCACGCACTGATGAGTCATTCCAGGTGAGTAAGCGCCCAACTCACCCAGAGCTCTCTGTTGTCCACATGTGTATCCAAGTTGTGTTTCCCGAGGTTTCTTCTCACTCCCAGCATAAGGCGCTAGTAGATTCAGGCGCAGCTGGGAATTTTATTGATCACAGTTTCTGTTATAAGTTAGGGATTCCCCTCATCCCAGTTGATGTGCCCTTCCCTATCCATGCCCTAGATAGCCGCCCTTTGGGGTCAGGATTGATTAGGGAGGTCACAGCGCCACTTAAGATGAAGACGCAGGGGGGTCATGAGGAGATTATACAGTTGTATTTGACTCTCCTGCGTTTCCCGTGGTGTTGGGGCTTCCCTGGTTAATATCTCATGACCCCAACATTTCATGGCAACAGAGGGCTCTCAGGGAATGGTCTGATCAGTGTGTCGGGCGGTGTATAGGTGTTTCCGTAGGGGCAACAACGGTGGAAAGTCCGAACCAAATGCCCGCACTGCACATTCCTCCTGAGTATACAGATTTGGCACTCGTCTTCAGTAAGAAGAGGGCGACTCAATTACCACCTCATAGACAGGGGGATTGTGCGATAGACCTCCAGGCTGGCGCTGCACTTCCGCGTAGTCATGTGTATCCTCTGTCTCAAGAGGAGACGGCGGCTATGGAGACATACGTCACCGAAACTCTGGGACAGGGATACATACGGCCATCCACTTCTCCTGCGTCCTCGAGTTTCTTGTTTGTGAAGAAGAAGGATGGGGGTTTGCGCCCGTGTATTGATTACCGTGGTCTCAATCAGATGACCATTAAATACAGTTATCCTCTCCCTCTGATTGCGAGTATGACGGAGTCATTACACGGGGCACGATTCTTCACAAAATTGGATCTCAGGAGTGCTTACAACCTGGTGCGCATTAGGGAGGGAGATGAATGGAAAACAGCATTTAGTACCACCTCGGGTCACTGAGTATCTCGTCATGCCCTACGGGTTAATGAATGCTCCTTCAGTCTTCCAATCATTTGTGGACGAGATTTTCCGGGATTTGCATGGACAGGGTGTAGTGGTGTATATTGATGACATTCTAATATACTCCGCTACACGAGCCGAGCATGTGTCCCTGGTGCGTCGGGTGTTGGGTAGGCTGTTGGAGCATGACTTGTATGTGAAGGCGGAGAAATGCCTGTTTTTCCAGGAGTCCATCTCCTTCCTGGGACATCGGTTGTCCGCGTCATGGGTGGAGATGGAGATTGACCGCGTTTCAGCCGTGCGTAATTGGCAGACTCCCACCACGGTTAAGGAGGTGCAGCGGTTTTTGGGTTTTGCCAATTACTACCGGAGGTTTATCCGGGGTTTTGGACAGGTAGCAGCTCCCATCACCTCCCTGCTAAAGGGGGGCCCGGTGCGTTTGCAGTGGTCGGCTGAGGCGGACAGGGCGTTTAGACATCTGAAGGACCTGTTCACCTCGGTTCCGGTGCTGGCACATCCGGACCCCTCTTTGGCATTCCAAGTGGAGGTGGATGCGTCCGAGGCGGGGATTGGTGCTGTACTGTCTCAACGCTCGGGCACGCCTCCTAAACTCTGTCCCTGTGCCTTTTTATTCTAAGAAGCTCAGTCCGGCGGAACGAAATTATGACGTGGGGGACAGGGAGCTGCTAGCGGTGGTTCAAGCCCTAAAGGTGTGGAGGCATTGGCTTGAGGGGGCTAAACACCCTTTCCTCATTCTGACTGACCATCGTAACCTGGAGTACATCCGGGCAGCGAGGAGACTGAACCCTCGTCAGGCTAGGTGGGCCATGTTTCTTGCCCGGTTTGTATTTAAGCTCACGTATATACCAGGGTCACAGAACGTGAAGGCAGACGCCCTGTCCCGGCAATATGACACAGAGGAGAGGTCCATTGAGCCCACTCCCATACTTCCGGAGTCTTGTCTGGTGGCACCGGTGGTGTGGGAGGTCGATGCGGAGGTTGAGCAGGCGTTACGTACAGACCCTACTCCTCCTGAGTGTCCAGAGGGGCGGAAGTACGTGCCGCTCAAGATCCGTGATCGACTGATATATTGGGCTCACACGTCACCATCCTCAGGTCATCCGGGTATAGGTCGAACGGTGCACTGCCTTAGCGGGAAGTACTGGTGGTCCACCTTGGCAAAGGACGTGAGGGTTTACGTTTCTTCCTGTTCGGTGTGCGCTCAGTGTAAGGCGCCTAGACACCTGCCCAGGGGGAAGTTACAACCTCTACCCGTTCCACAACGGCCGTGGTCTCACCTATCGGTGGACTTTGTCACGGACCTTCCCCCCTCCCAGGGGAATACCACTATTTTGGTCGTTGTGGATCGGTTTTCTAAGGCCTGCCGTCTCATTCCCATGCCAGGTCTCCCTACTGCTCTACAAACTGCTGAGGCCCTGTTTACACTTCTTCCGGCACTACGGGGTGCCTGAGGATATAGTGTGTGATCGGGGTCCCCAGTTCACCTCTAGAGTCTGGAGGGCATTTATGGAACGTTTGGGGGTCTCGATTAGCCTTACCTCGGGTTTTCACCCTGAGAGTAATGGGCAGGTGGAGAGAGTAAACCAGGATGTGGGTAGGTTTCTGAGGTCCTATTGCCAGGACCGGCAGGAGGAGTGGTCGGGGTATATCCCCTGGGCAGAGATAGCCCAAAACTCACTTCGCCACTCCTCCACTAATCTTACTCCTTTTCAGTGTGTGTTAGGGTATCAGCCGGTCCTGGCATCAGAGCCAGATCGAGGCTCCTGCGGTGAATGAGTGGTTTCGGCGCTCGGAGGAGACATGGAACGCTGCGCATGTCCATCTGCAGCGGGCTATCAGTAGGCATAAGGCGAGCGCCGATCGCCACCGCAGTGAGGGTCCAGTTTATGCACCTGGAGATCGAGTCTGGCTCTCGGCTCGAAACCTGCCCCTTCGCCTGCCCTGCCGGAAGCTGGGTCGGTGGTTTGTGGGGCCATTTAAAGTCCTGAGGAGATTGAACGAGGTATGTTATAGGTTACAACTGCCCATAAATTACCGCATTAACCCCTCGTTCCATGTGTCTCTCCTCAGGCCGGTGGTAGCTGGTCCACTCCAGGAGAATGAGATACGAGAGGCTCCTCCGCCCCCCACTGGACATCGAGGGGGCTCCGGCGTACTCAGTCCGTTCCATCGTGGATTCGAGACGTCGGATGTGGGGTCTGCAGTATCTCGTGGAGTGGGAGGGGTACGGTCCGGAGGAACGGTGCGTCCTCCTGGCCGTCCCCGGGGTCGGCGCACGGCTGGAGCCGCGCGTCAAGGGGGGGTACTGTCACGGATTCTGCCGAGGCTGCTCGGGCAGGCTTCGGCGTTCGTCGTCCCCGGAGTACTAGCTACTGCCGATCGATGTTTCGGTGTTTGTCTCGAGTAGTTACACCTGTTGTCTATTATGTTTGATTGTATATCCTATAATTACCCTTGTCTCACGTTTGGTATTTGTGTGTTATTGTTTTGTGTCTAGGCGGTATCGGCATTGCTGTATTTCATATTACGTGTATGGTGTTTTTCCCTCCTGGTTCGGAGGTTTTGTTTTGTTCTTTACTAATAGTAAAGTAAGTCTGCTAGTATCTCTGTGTCCTGCGCTTGACTTCACTCGCCGCATACACATCGAACCTGACACTAGCCAACAGCGCCCAATACCAGAGTGGGCACACGCTATATAAAGCAAAAATAATTTGGTGAGAAAACCATCAGTAGAGTTGAAAATGCGATGGAAACCCATTTAACTTGTCTTTTTTATAAGTACATGGGAATATAACCGCAACAGTTATGTTTATGTGCACTACATTTCTATGCACAGAGTTTTATCCGCAACAAGTCAATCTGATGGAAAATGCGCATATTGTTTTTATGAAGATTTTTGAATATATGCATGAAAATCTGTCGCCAAATGGATGGAAACCTAGCTATAAACACCCTAAAGATTCTGGCAAGTGCGCTAGTCCAGTGTCACTTTGATTATGCCTGCACATCATAGTTCAACAGCAGCCTCACACATCTAAAGAATAAGCTACAGACCAGCTAAAACAAGCTTGTATGAATTGTACTTAAACTCCTACATACTCATCTGGAATTCAAGCATTTTTTTGTCTTTATCTCTCTAATGTGTCTGTATCTATGTAATTGTATATGTCAAATAAAATTTGATTGGTTGCGTACACATTATGCAGATGTTATCACGGGTGTAGCGAAATGCTTATGTTCCTAGCTCCAACAGTGCAGCAATACCTAACAATACAAAAACAATACACAAAATCCCCAAAATAAAAAAGAAAGGAATTAAGATATTTAGAAATATTAGAATGAGCAATGTCAGAGTCCGGAATATATGTATATGATGGTGTGTATTGACATTATGAAAAGTATATGAATAGGAAAGGTGTGTACAGCAGTAGTTATATAGGATGATCCATGACTAGAATAAAGTATATGCATATGAAGTGGGTAAAACAGTATGTAAACATTATTAAATTGACTAGTGTTCAATGACTATGTACATAGGACAGCAGTCTATAAGGTGCAGGGTAGAGTCCCTGGTGGTAGCTGGCTAGTAACAGTGACTAAAGTTCAGGGCAGGGTACTGGCCAGAGGCCGGGTAGTGGTGACTATCTACCAGTCTGATGGCCTGGAGATAGAAGCTGTTTTTCAGTCTCTCGGTCCCAGCTTTGATGCACCTATTCTAGAAGCGGGGTGAACAGGCCGTGGCTTGGGTGGCTGAGGTCCTTGATGATATTTTTGGCCTTCCTGTGACACCGTGTGCTGTAGATTTCCTGGAGGACAGGCAGTTTGCCCCCGGTGATGCGTTGGGCTGACTGCACCACCCTCTGGAGAGCCTTGCGGTTGCGGACAGTGCAGTTGCCGTACCAGGCGGTGATACAGCCCGACAGGATGCTCTCAATGGTATATCTGTAGAAGTTTGTGAGGGTCTTAGGGGCCATGCCAAATTTCTTCAGCCTCCGGAGGTTGAAGAGGCACTGTTGCGCCTTCTTCACCACACTGTCTGTGTGGATGGACCATTTCAGTTTGTCAGTAATGGGCACGCCGAGGAACTTGAAGCTTTTCACCCTATCCACTGTTGCCCGTCGATGTGGATGGGAGCGTGCTCCCTCTGCTGTTTCCTGTAGTCCACAATCAGCTCCTTTGTTTTGTTGAGGTTATATTCCTGGCAATACTCCACCAGAGCCCTCACCTCCTCTCTGTAGGCTGTCTCGTCGTTGTTGGTAATCAGGCCTACCACTGTTGTGTCGGCTGCAAACTTGATGATTGAGTTGGAGACTTGTGTGGCCACGCAGTCATGGGTTAACAAGGAGTACAGGAAGGGGCTGAGCACGCACTCTTGTGGGGCACCCGTGTTGAGGATCAGCGTAGCGGAGGTGTTGTTGCCTACCTTCCCCACCCGGGTTCAGCCCGTCAAGAAGTCCAGGACCCAGTTGCACAGGGCGGGGTTCAAACCCAGGGCCCGAGTTTAGTGATGAGCTTGGAGGGCACTATAGTGTTGAAGGCTGAGCTGTAGTTGATGAACATCATTCTTACATTGTTATTCCTCTTGTCCAGATGGGATAGGGCAGTGTTTAGTGTGATGGTGATTGCATCATCCGTGGATCTGTTGGGGTGATATGCAAATTGTAATGGGTCTAAGGTGTCGTGTAAGGTGGAGGTGATATGTTCCTTAACTAACCTCTCAAAGCACTTCATGATGACAGAAGTGAGTGCTACTGGGCAATAATCATTTAGATCAGTTACCTTCACTTTCTTGGGTACAGGAAAAATGGTGGACGTGTTGAAGCAAGTGGGGACAACAGACTGGGATATGGAGAGATTGAATATGTAGGTAAACAATCACGGTCAGCTGGTCTGCAAATGCTCTGAGGACCAGGCTAGGGACGCCCTCTGTACAGGCAGCCTTGCGAGGGTTAACATGCTTCAATGACTTACTCACGTCGGCCACAGAGAAGGAGAGCTCACTGTCCTCGTGAGCCGCAGTGGGCCGCGTCGGCGGCACTATGTTTTCCTCAAAGTGGGCGTAGAAGGTGTTTAGCATGTCCAGGAGCAAGGTGTCAGTCCGCGGTATTTATGTCAAAATCAGGGACCGCAATGGAAATAAGTCCCCGACTATTTTGTAATCCCAGTCACCTTTAAAAATCTTTGTACTTTGTGTATATATGTATTTTTTTTAAACTGACAAATAAAATCAATCAATCAATCCAAACTGTGCAGAGGCCATTTGATGAATGGAAAGAGTTACAAAACTCTTTCCATTCTGTTACAAAACACCAAAAAGTGTAATGACATTCGGAGATTGTCAAGCCAAGGCTTCGATACTGGGTAGGGAGGGATGTATTTTCTGTTTGTCCAGATTTACACATTCTATTTATTGTGGTGTTTAAAATACAAACCATTATATTGAAGTGCCTGAAGTTGGTATGCTTTGTTTATTGGTTGTGTGGTGCATTAGCACAGAAACCTATTGGTGGAAAATTCATTGCATATATTTTATATAATTTTAAATATGGCATCAAAATGTTGAAAATCTGATTTCCCCCTAGATGATCATTGTCTGCAGCCGGTAGCTCTGCGTGGCATCAACTGTGCCACAAAAGCATGCTGAAGTGGCAAAGTCGATATCCACATTTATAAATATAGTATTTGTGGTCGAAAACATTATTTTGAGTTAATTCTATGAGGGGGGAGGGTGTGCAATTTATTTTATAGTACAAGGGGAGGGTCATGTGAAAATATGTGTAACGTTGGGAAGGGGGCGCATTTTTTTTAATGACACCTGGCTACATGAGCTCAGATTAAGAATGGCAAAGACAATACACATAACTGTAATATTATTAACTTTTATTTAATCATGGGAGCCCAATTGAGACCAGGGTCTCATTTTCAATGGTGCCCTGAGACCATAAAGTTAACGAACAGGTACATTACATTAGAACATCTCTAACATCACAGCCATCATAAACAAGTTATTAAATCAATCACTCAAAACAATTGCACACCTCGTGAACTCATTTATCATCAGGGTTTTAAACTGCCCTAGTGGCACCAGGGAATCCAAATGTAATGAAGTTTGTAAGTGATTCCAAAAATATGGAGCGTGAAAACTAAAAGCAGATTTACCTAATTCCGTGCAGACCCGAGGAATCTGAAGAGTTAACCAACCCTGTGAACGGGGTTTGGTATCTCATTCTTTTATACGTTAGCAACAAAGTTGGGTAAATTGGAAGCTTGTGTAGTAGGGCTTTGTAAACAAAAAGGAGTAATGAATTGATCTACGGGACTTTAATGAGGACCAGCTAACCTTTTGACATAAGTAATGAAGGCACAGATTTTTTTAAAGAAAAATGATGTATGTATCTGTTGTTTTACTCTTTCTCTGTGAATTAGATACATATTCAAATGACCTGTCTGACCTCATAACTGTTTGGCATCTCAGTAACACATCTGTTATGATGATGCAGGCATTAGTAATATGGGGATAAGAGGCTGTTGTCATGTGAGGTGTCCTGACACTGGTCCCCCTTCGTGACAAAGCCAGAGCAGAGCTACAGTAGAGAGCTGACTCAGAGCTTTGACAGACCTCAAAGTGACAGCTTACATCCACTATATACCCCCACTCCCACTAGTCCAAACAATCCTGCCTCACTATGGCACTGAATGATGCACCGTGCCAGTCTGCCAAGGTTTGTCATAGCTCAGTAAAAGCTCTCCTGCCTGGTTTGGTCTCACCCTCGGGGGTCTGAGCTGTTTGTGTGTGTATATGTGTGCGTGTGTGTGTGTGTGTGTGTGTGTGACATATCCGCCTGTCTTCCCTCCTTACTCAGGGTTGTGTTTAAACCTCCGCTGTGCTCTGACAGCCACGCCACAAGGTTCTGTTCCGTCCTGCGGCACGCCACCCTGCATCACTACCACCATCACAACCAGCTAATTCCTGTGTCATCATCTGGAGCGGCCACGCATGTAAGGGATGCGGCCTGATGAGCAGCGCCTGTCTTCAGGATACACAGATCACATCACATTGTCTTTGCACCACTGGGCACTGACTGGGGTATGGGTGCCATGCACCCACTTCCCTGCCCTGCCATGCCCTGGTCTGGTCTGGCCTAACCCTGGATGGAGGGTCTGGAGGGATGGAGGGAGGGAAGGAGAGAGAGGGAGGGATGTAGGGAGGCCGGTGGTGTGTTTGTCTATCAGCAGGCTCGGGGCCTGGCTGACTCCATAGCTGGGGCTAGGGTTGGAGCATCACTGGGCCGGGGCTACTGCCTGTTTACTGCATTAGAGGAGGGGAGTGAGTCAAGCTGCCTGGCTCGTCTGCTGCTTTCTCATTGGCCTATCTGCCCTCTTATAGCAGAGAACCCACGCTGTGACCCCCAGCCCAACCCTCAACCCTCATCTCTGACTAACTCACGTCTAGAGCAGGGTTCCCCAACTGGCAGCCCGCGGGGTCATTTTAATTGGCCCCCCAAGCTTTCTGAGCAAAAAAAAGTTTGAGTATTTTTGTTATTTTTTATTGTTGGACATAAAAATACTGTAAGAACACCAGCAAAACAGCTCCAACTGATTTTAATTTTGGAAATCTGTTCTAAGGTATTCCCACGCATAACACCTTCCTAATATTGAGTTGCACCCCCTTGACACAAACCGGTGCGCCTGGCACCTACTACCATACCCCGTTCAAAGGGACTTAAATCTTTTGTCTTGCCCATTCACCCTTTGAATGGCACACATACACAATCCATGTCTCAATTGTCTCAAGGCTTAAAAATCCTTCTTTAACCTGTCTCCTCCCCTTCATCTACACTGATTGAAGTGGATTTAACAAGTGACATCAATAAGGGATCATAGCTTTCACCTGGATTCACCTGGTCAGTCTATGTCATGGAGTGTATATGTGATTATATACAAATGTAAGAAAGGTTTGAAATTATTATGTTTTAGTCAAATGTTGTATCGGTTTGGGCTTCTTGCGGTCAATTTGCAGTCTACAAATTATTTGTAATTATGTTCCGGCCCCCTGACCATCCGCTCAAGAGAAAATTGTCCCGCAGCTTAATCTAGTTGATGATCCCTGGTCTAGAGTAAGAGGGACAGAAGACAATTCACAGAAGTTCAACTCTCCCAAGAAAATACCTTTTTGATGTTTATGTTGAGTTCATGCACTAAGATAAAAGGAAGGTTTGAACTCTCTGAGACCCAGTCTATAAGTGTGAACATTACATGCATTTCAGAGCCTTAAGCGAACATGCATATCAATGGCAGCATGATACATGGCTTAACATCAAACATACTTACATTTTACATTTTAGTCATTTAGCAGACGCTCTTATCCAGAACGACTTACAGTTAGTGAGTGCATAAATTTTTCATACTTCAAAGTTTCCCACAGTTTACTAATTTGCACAGTCCTTAGTTAAACTGAAGGTTTGTAGCTATGATAGGGGGTTGGGAATGGGACCCTGTCCAGCCTCTTCCTCTCTAGGCCTATATGTTAAACTTCAGAGGAGTAGAAGAGTTTCCTTTCCCTCCGAGATCCTTAGTGCTACACTTCATACTCCATCCCTCCTGTGTACAGTAATACACACCTACGTATATCCGCTGATGAACCATAGCTGCTTGTGTAAGACATGAGTTCCTCTGGGGAGAATGTACAGTTTTTAAAGGCCTGCTGTATTATTCACAGCTGAATAATACATAGATAATATAATATAACGCTGCTGTGCACTTCACCTGTACCCCTCTATGTCCCTATGATCAGGGAGAGAGGCTGTTCTATCACCACACCACTAGGTGGCACTGTCGCTCTACCGTACAGCTAATGTTTATATCCTGGTTGTTCTATGAGGGCGAGAGAGAGAGAAAGAGAGAGAGAGAAGGGGGGGTCGGGGGGGGTTGGCTGAGGCTGCTTTGTTGCTCTGTGGTTGTGTCCCAATTGGCCATGGGCCCTGGTCAAAAGTAGTGCACTATATAGGGAATAGGGTGCAATTTGAAACACATTCTGTATGTGGCCTCATGTAGCCCGTCAGCTAGAAGACATCTCACCCTTCTCGGCCCTCATTGTCCCAACAACTCCCCAAAGTTAATGACTTCACGCATTACTGCAAATGGCTGGGATTGAAATGAAGCCCCAGACATAATGAATACAGTAGTTCACAGCAGCACTATTAGCTGTCCATTTCCTGTACTGTCCTGTACTGATCTATCCTGTCCTGTACTGCTCTGTACTGATCTATCCTGTCCTGTACTGCCCTGTACTGATGTATCCTGTCCTGTACTGCCCTGTACTGATCTATCCTGTACTGTACTGCCCTGTACTGATCTATCATGTCCTGTACTGATCTATCCTGTACTGTACTGCCCTGTACTGATCTATCCTGTCCTGTACTGTCCTGTACTGATCTATCCTGTCCTGTACTGCCCTGTATTGATCTATCCTGTACTGTACTGCTCTGTACTGATCTATCCTGTCCTGTACTGCCCTGTACTGATCTATCCTGTCCTGTACTGCCCTGTACTGATCTATCCTGTCCTATACTGATCTATCCTGTCCTGTACTGCCCTGTACTGATCTATCCTGTACTGTCCTGTGGTGGATGGGATGCTCAAGTGACTCTTAAACTGATTGCCAGAGGAGCAGTGAAGGAGAAAATGATAGTGGCGCGTATGCGTCTGGTGATCATGGCCAGTGTGTGTGTTAGGGCCTTGCCTGGCTGGCTGGTCTGTATTCACGGAGCATCTGAAAGCTGCTGACACACTACTCTCTACCTGGTCCCATCACCAATAATAAGCCCTGTGAACATCACTCACCATCACCGCCCTGCCAACACTCTCTCACACACAGCCTGGAGTCTGGCCATTAACAACTCTCTCAATGATTTTCAGAAGCCCCTGATCGACTATTATCATCAGACAAACCCTGACATTTTACCAAACACTCTCATACACTGTCTCAAACACTGTCTTAAATATTTTGTCTTGCCCATTCACCCTCTGAATGGCATGCATATACAATCCATGTGTCAATTGTCTCAAGGCTTAAAAATCCTTCTTTAACCTGTCTCCTCCCCTTCATCTACACTGATTGAAGTGGATTTAACAAGTGACATCAATAAGGGATCATAGCTTTCACCTGGATTCACCTGGTCAGTCTATGTCATGGACAGTGAAGGTGTTCCTAATGTTTTGTACACTCAGTGTATATATCAACGAATTGGCGAGGGCACTAGAACAGTCTGCAGCACCCGGCCTCACCCTACTAGAATCTGAAGTCAAATGTCTACTGTTTGCTGATGATCTGGTGCTTCTGTCTCCAAACAAGGAGGGCCTACAGCAGCACCTAGATCTTCTGCACAGATTCTGTCAGACATGGGCCCCGACAGTGAATCTCAGTAAGATAAAAAATAATGGTGTTCCAAAAAAGGTCCAGTTGCCAGGACCATAAATACAAATTCCATGCCCTAGAGCACACAAAAAACTATACCTACCTCAGCCTAAACATCAGCACCACAGGTAACTTCCACAAAGCTGTGAACCATCTGAGAGGCAAGAAGGGCCTTCTACGACATCAAAAGAAACATGAAATTCGACATCCCAATTAGGATCTGGCAAAAAATACTTGAATCAGTTATAGAACCCATTGCCCTTTATGGTGCTTCATTCTTTAGCTAGATGACTCCTGATATCTCCAGGAGTGATAAGTATAATTTGTTGTCTTTATCTGTTGTGGTCTAGTACTGTCTTTTTGTTAGCTAGGGCCATCTACCTTAAGTGCTGCCTGTCTTCCCAGTGGCCTACTTGGTGTGTGAACTTCTGACTGCTCATAATTTGCAGATAGTTGTTGACACATCAACCAGGATCAAGGGGCAGGGCAATTTGTGACTTGTTTTGGTAATCAGTAGCTGTATTGGAGGGGGAGTGGTTTCACCTCTCCTAGGCAATCAGCAATTAGTACTGGGAGGTGTGCTCTCCACGTCTGCTAGGCAATTAGCAATTAGTGTTAGTTCTTCAGTCTCCCCTGGTTTCTCAGCAGCAGCTGTAAGCGGCGGTCATGTCAGTTTTGTCGGAACACTAAGACCGTCGCCAAAACAAAGACGGTTCTGCAGAGTTATTTGAGGAAGGAAAGAGAGGAGGGCTCCACACCACTCTCTCACTTGAGTATCTTACCTAGTTATTTTCAGATGACCTCATTTTGCTCTTTTGTAGCTTTGTCAACTATGTGTGTGTTTTCTATACCTCTTCGCTCCTCTCCCTGTAGGCTTTACAGACTCTCCCCACCCTTTGCCTGCAACCTGTGTAATTTAGTGTACCCTGCGCACACAACCCATGTGGAATTCCGGGTCTCTGGCAGCATTTGGAACTGCCGATCTGCGGTCAAGAACGCGGCGTTAATCTCAGCCTATGCTGCCCTTCAGACTTTTTGGCCCTGACGGAGACATGGATCACCCCGCTAATTATCAAAATCCAGAAAAGAGCCATTAAATTCTACAACCACCTAAAAGGAAGCGATTCCCAAACCTTCCATAACAAAGCCATTACCTACAGAGAGATGAGCTTAGAGAAGAGTCCGCTCAGCAAGCTGGTCATGGGGCTCTGTTCACAAACAGACCCCATATAGCCCCAGGACAGCAACACGATTAGACCCAACCAAATCATGAGAAAACAAAAATATAATTATTTGACACATTGGAGAGAATTAGCTAAAGAACAGAGCAAACTGGAATGCTATTTGGCCCTAAACAGAGAGTACACAGTGGCAGAATACCTGACCCCTGTGACTGACCCAATATTAAGAAAAGCTTTGACTATGTACAGACTCAGTGAGCATTGCCTTGCTATTGAGAGAGGCCGCCGTAGGCAGACCTGGCTCTTGAGAGAAGACAGGCTATGTGCACACTGCCCACAAAATGAGGTGGAAACTGAGCTGCACTTCCTAACCTCCTGCCAGATGAATGACCACATTAGAGACACATTTTCCTCAGATTACACAAACAGAATTTGAAAATAAATCAAATATAGATAAACTCTCATATCTATTAGGTGAAATACCACAGTGTGCCATCACAGCAGCAAGATTTGTGACCTGTTGCCACAAGAAAAGGGCAACCAGTGAAGAACAAACACCATTGTAAATACAACCCATATTTATGTTGATTTATTTTCCCTTTTGTACTATTTGCACATCATTTAAAAACTGTACATAGCCAGTAATATAACATTTGAAATGTCTCTTCTTTTGAAACATTTGTTAGTGTAATGGTTACTGTTCATTTCTGATCGTTTATTTCACTTTTGTTTATGTATTTCACTTGCTTTGGCAATGTAAACATGTTTCCCATGCCAATAAAGCCCTTTGAATTGAATTTAAATGGAATTGAATTAAGAGAGGGGAGGTGTGTAGGATTTCTGGGATTTCTGGTGAGTCAGACGCTCTTCCTCCCATACACTGGCATTAATGAATAGAGCTCTCCCCTGCACTGTGCTGGGCTTGCTCTGCTTTGTGCTGCCTGACTGGGAGGATGGGAGGTCAACACCTGTGCTGGGCTGTGTGCTCTTAGGCTGGACACCGTGGTGACTGGGGGATAGATGACCCCTGTCTACCAAACAGCTCCAGGCAGGGCAGGAACACAATAACAACATAGTAACAGTCAGTAACCATGCCAGGTGTCTAAGATAGCCACTGTGGGTACATTAATAGGGCTAGGAGAGGTCTGAGCATTAAAGACCCAGACATGAGTGTCTGGCTAGTCTGTTTGTGTGTCTGGGGCTCTTAGGGCTAGACCCTTGAGAAGAGCTTGCACCTGTAATGTATAAGGCTTTGAAAAGGCTGTGCTCTAAATGTGATAGGTCAGATACTCACACATGGGCTTGAGCTGGCCAATCAGCTCCTCCTTGGTCCACTTGGCCCATTCCTTCTTGTCTGTGTTGATGGAGCACAGGATTGGCCCGCATGGTTTCCCACAGTCCTCTATGGCCGGCACATTCAAGTAGTGGACGAGCACGATGTCAGGGTTCTGGAGAGAGAGGAGAGGAGTAGGGGAAGGTTAGTCAGTAGACTCAAATGATGTGTGTCTGGTAACAGTGAGAGAGAATGGGAATCACACATAGACCCAGAGAGAGTGAGAGAGAGACCCAGCTGGAAGTGTAACACCTTCTAGCACTGGAGCTGGTGTGTCAGCACACAGACATGCTGCTGGAATAGGCTGCTGTTGGAGAGACTGTTGCATGGTAACTCTCACACAAATAATTGAGTGAGAAAAGCTCACAGAGCGAGAGAGACAGAAAGAGAGAGAGAGATAAAGAGAAAGTGAGAGAGAGAGAGAGAGAGAGAGAGCGAGAGAGAGAGAGAGAAGCAAAACAGAAGTGTGTCTCTGAAGAAATATGTGGAGGGGATGTTAAAACCTCTTTGGAAGATGTGTGTGTCTGTGTGTGTGGTAATTGCCCTGCTATGTGCATGTAACACACTTATAGCATTTTGTGAAGTCCTCCCACATGCCGAGCCAATGCCCTCTATTAACTTCCCTGTGTACCCAGTCAGAATCCACCAATTTACCCGCCACAACTGTTACCTACAGTATGTAAATTCCCTAAATTGACAGCTTATGAAAAATTGTTGCTGTTTAAAAGACCGGTTGAGCCAGTGTGAATAACATCAATTGTGTTCTGTAATCATGAATAGCTTTGATTACTGTGCAGAGTAAACAGTGGCAGGAGAAAAGCTCCCACTCCGCTCCTTAAGACTCTATTTATTACAAACACTCTAATGCCAATAACAACAC